>NW_013542775.1:36591-327722 GCF_000499545.2 Eimeria tenella
ATTTCTACCGTCGGTGTGACTGCACGATTGTTTGCTGCTGATTCCTAGCCATGTCGAAGCACGATCCAATGTCCCTACGATAATCATTCCTCACGCCACTCTGCTCCAGCTAGCGACAACGTTTAGACCCGGTAGAACCCTATAATGACTATTGAGTGCTGTGAAGTGGGGCAGCAGCGCCTTACAGAGTATTACGCCACCACAGGAGCAAACAGTTCTATGAATAAGCGCAGTGTGAATTGCATACGTGGTGTGGGACTGCAGGCGGAATGCGGAGGCTGGTGTGCAGTGCTCTTTGTGTCTCCAATCCGCCACGACGGAGGAATAATCCTAATAAACGTCTCGTTGGACTGCACTGGCTCCAAGTCCTTGTGAACTGTGTATTTCGTCATGCACACTTCTTCAGCAAAAGTTCCGTTGTGCAACGACCATGCTCGCTTTCTGGCCAAGTGCTCACGTCGCAGATTTCACTTACATTACAGCTTTCATTGACACCTGTGTTTCAAGCAGCAGGAAGCTGTGCATTGTTGGTTTGTCTGAACTGCACGACCGGATGAAACTACCCCGTCACACCGATTCTATTGGTAAACAAGCCCTGTTAACTCGCCTTTATTGAGTTTCGCCACTGCTGAACGCGGCAAAAATTGAATCAGGCATGCCTTCGCCGCGAAGTGGAATACGCGCTTTCGCCACGAGGTGGCACATGCAAACAGACAACAGGCGCAAACTGCAGGGGTGGTCATCTGCGCGTGTTTTCCTTGCGTTCGTTTTGGCACATGTTTTGCAAAACTGTCGTCATTACACATCACGGCAGTTTTACATAATATACGTAAGTGTGCGCAGAGCGCTGGTAGTTCACGATAATAGTATGTACCCTTTGTCGTCTAGTAGCTTGGAAATATGCATGCGATGCCCAGTACGATGTTCCTTGTGGTAGATCATCCCTCACGCACCACCAATCGTTTGCTCGCAGGCGCCTTTTAATAGTCCAAAGCTACGTTTTGCGTTTTGCGTGTCAGCTCATGTGCAGCAGGTCTGCTATCGTTTTGAACGAGTCAGGATTCAGGACTCACGGTATGTGTAGGACAAAATCACTAGAATGTGTGAAAGCTTTGCTGTAAAAGAAAAAGTCCAATGCATAGAGGCTGTTGTTTTCTAAACGCCATACAATGACGGAAAATGGGAGTTTTACTGTTGCTCGCGCAACATAAAGTCTGTGGAGTACGAAAAAAGTTGCCAGAGTAATGGGTTCGTTTAGTTGCAAATACTGGCGATTCGCGTACTTTAACCGTACAGGTAGATATAGTGCCCGTCTGCGAAAGACCAAACAATGAGGTTTTCATCAACGCTTGCAGCTTGATACCGGCTGGAGCCAGAAGGCAGGCCTTTTTTCGGACAGTGCACAGGAATTTCTTCCCGAATGGAGAGAACTTATCGCGCTTTTGAACGTAGAAACGAAGGTACCTGCTGAAGCAGTGCAAGCACCTCGCACCACATCTGCAGCAAACGCGGAGCTCCGCCAATCCAGAAAGTGGGATGGATGGCTCAAATTCAAGTAGCCACATGACCCAAGTGAACATCGACACACGAGTTCGCTTAGGAATTCCCAAGAGCTTGTCCTGGAGTTTCCATCGAGCAGCTGACCGGTAATAAGCGCGATTTCCAGACAGATGACTGCCTTACTTTGCAGCTACAACGTGTGGCAGCTGTCGCTGCTCGTCCTGTGCCCTCCCAGCCTGTACGTGGCAGCGCCCTCTCCAGTGCCGCACATGACGCTCATGGAATTGAGGCTACGTCAAAACAGCTCTGTGTGGATGGTAATCAATTCGAAAACTCATGCGTCGGATTCCGTGGCCTGCAGCATGTTGTGTGCATGTTCTTGTGTGGTGTTGTGGCGGGCCTTGAACGGCTCGTAGATCAGGGTTGTGGAGGGTCTATTTGTAGGGTGGTTATCGGGCGTCTGCGTGTGTTTTGTGCGCCACAGTGGTCGCTGAGAAACAACGCATGGACGTCGCAGCACCACGTGTTTAGCACGTGGTAACTCGTGTGATGGGGGGATTGGTTGGCGCATGGCACGTCTGCACAATGCTTCCGCTGCTGTTGTTGCTCGTTTTGTGTCTATGCAGCCTGTACGTGGCCATACGCTGCACGAAATCGTCATGGTGTGCCCTTGAGGTACTAGTGACCTAGTTTTGGAGCTGCATTTAGGCACATATCTGCTTAGGCCACGAGGTGCAATTCCAGGCACTTTTACGAGTTGCAGGCGCGTCGTCTCTGTTGTATGATAGCGCCACCCCGACACAAAATGGAAAGAATGAATTGAAGCGCTGCGACGTATGGCGCTCGTGGAGTTGAGGCAACGTTGAAGTTGCTTTGTGTGGACGGCAGTTAGTTTGAGGACTTGAGCTTTGGACTCCGTTGGTATACCGCATGTTGTTCTTAGCCTTACCTTGAGGGGCTCGTGGAGCACGATAGTGCAGGGTCTGTTTGTCGAGTAGTGAGTGAGGATGTGCACGCGTTTCATAGAGCATAGGAAGAATGCGGTGCCAGCGACTGGACGTCCTAACAGTACGTGTTTAGCATGCATGAGCTATTGCGATGTTGAGTTTGGCTCGTGCACAGGCTGTCGGAATGTTGGCGGCCATCGGTGCTCCTCGTTTTCCCATGCAGCCTGTGGGTGACCACCCGCTGCATAATGTTGTGATGCTATGTCGCTGAAGGTCTGGCTACCAAAGTGCGGAGCTCTGTTTTGGCGTTTGCGCGCTTGGGCTAAATGCTTGTGTAAACACGAATCCAATAAGTTGCAGCTGGGTTTTAGTTGTTGCATGCCATCTCAAACGTGGGAAAAGGTGGGAAGGCTGAGGTGCAGGAGTGCGACATATAACTTTAGCAGGATTTGGGCAAGACCAAAGCATCTCTGTGTCGATGGCAGTAGATTCGAGAATGTGTGTTTTCGACGTCGTACGCCTGCAGCATTTCGTTCTCAAGCGCTTCTTGAGCGGATGATGGGGCGGAGTAGTGCAGGGCCCGCACCTAGAGTACTTGAAGGTCATCTGTACTTGTTTTACGCAGCAGGGCAAACTTGCAGAACAAAAGGCTGGATCTCGGAACCCTACGTCCTCGATATGCATTGGCTCTGGTGGTGTGCATGCTGAGCGGGGCACGGTAGCGTAGTATTTCGGGCGCTCTCATTGCTCGTTCTGTGCGTATGCAGGCTGTACGTGGCAGCAAACAACGCATATCTGCATGTCTGTTTATCTGATGCGCTCTAGCTACCTAGTCCTGGAGTTCATTTTGGGCACTTATGGGCTTGGGCTATGACTTGACTTCTCGTGTAATTCTGCACTATACAGACGTTTTGGCTTCGTTGCACGCGGACGTGAACTCGAGCCATAATCGGACGGCTGATTTGTAGAGGTGCGGCATACGATGTTCGTGAAGTTAAGGCAATTCCAAAGTGGTTCTCCGTGAATGCCAGTCTGTTGGAAGACTTGTGAAGTGGTTTCCGTTGTTAGCGGGCTGCAGCAGCTTCCGTTGCCTGCGGCATGTTGCCGCTTAGCATGCCTTGAGCGGTGCATCGAGAGGGATGGTGCAGATTCCTTGTTCAGTGGTGAGTGAACGTGCATGCGTGCTTCATACGGCACACTTCACGTGGGTAATGGACGGCTGGACATTGAAGCACTGTGCTCGGCATGAGTTAGCCTGTGTGATCTCAAAGCCGCCTGAGGCACGGCTGCGCAGTACGTTGGCAGCTGTCGCTGCTCGTCCTGTGCCCTCCGAGCCTGTACGTGGCAGCGCCCTCTCCAGATGTTAATTGCACCGCGACCAATTTATGTGCACCATTAGCGCCATGGGTGCTTGAACCACAAGACTCTTCTACGGGCAATCCTGTACGTTGCAGCTGCGCTTTCTTTGTTGCACGCCGAGCTGAACTCAAGACGAGGTGCGAAGGCTGATGTGCAGGAGTGCAGCACATGAACCTTGTAGGGCTGGCGCTACGTCGAAGCAACTCTGTGCGGATGGTAATCGATTCGAAACCTTGTACGTCGGATTCCGTTGGCCTGCAGCATGTTGTGTGCATGTTCTTGTGTGGTGTTGTGGCGGGCCTTGAACGGCTCGTAGATCAGGGTTGTGGAGGGTCTATTTGTAGAGTGGTTATTGGGCGTCTGCGTGTGTTTTGTGCGCCACAGTGGTCGCTGAGAAACAACACATGGACGTCGCAGCACCACGTGTTTAGCACGTGGTAACTCGTGTGATGGGGGGATTGGTTGGCGCATGGCACGTCTGCACAATGCTTCCGCTGCTGTTGTTGCTCGTTTTGTGTCTATGCAGCCTGTACGTGGCCATACGCTGCACGAAATCGTCATGGTGTGCCCTTGAGGTACTAGTGACCTAGTTTTGGAGCTGCATTTAGGCACATATCTGCTTAGGCCACGAGGTGCAATTCCAGGCACTTTTACGAGTTGCAGGCGCGTCGTCTCTGTTGTATGATAGCGCCACCCCGACATAAAATGGAAAGAATGAAGCGCTGCGACGTATGGCGCTCGTGGAATTGGGGCAACGTCGAAGTTGCTTTGTGTGGACGGCAGTTAGTTTGAGGACTTGCGCTTTGGACTCCGTTGGTATACCGCATGTTGTTCTTAGCCTTACCTTGAGGGGCTCGTGGAGCACGATAGTGCAGGGTCTGTTTGTCGAGTAGTGAGTGAGGATGTGCACGCGTTTCATAGAGAATAGGAAGAATGCGGTGCCAGCGACTGGACGTCCTAACAGTACGTGTTTAGCATGCATGAGCTATTGCGATGTTGAGTTTGGCTCGTGCACAGGCTGTCGGAATGTTGGCGGCCATCGGTGCTCCTCGTTTTCCCATGCAGCCTGTGGGTGACCACCCGCTGCATAATGTTGTGATGCTATGTCGCTGAAGGTCTGGCTACCAAAGTGCGGAGCTCTGTTTTGGCGTTTGCGCGCTTGGGCTAAATGCTTGTGTAGGCACGAATCCAATAAGTTGCAGCTGGGTTTTAATTGTTGCCTGCCGGTGCAAACACATGAACCAGTAGGAATGATGCAGTTAGTGACTGGAAGATGGAAAATAATACATGCAGGATAACGCGAACATACCTCTTTCTGGTGCGTAGTCAATATGAGGACTTGCACAATGGGTTCAGTTGGCCTAAGGCATGTTGTGATATACTATGTTTTGAGCGGCTGGAGGAGCGAAGCAGTTCACGGCCTGTACCTCGAGTAAAGGGTGACCAAATTCGCGTGTTCCACGCAAAATAGCTGTGCAAAACCAGCGGCGAGATGCCGCAGGAGTCTGTTCTCGGTATGTATTAGCTTTTGTGACGTGGGGTCGATTCGGGCACAGTTTCGCAGTTGTTTTGCTGCTGCCGACGCTTGTTGTGTTTGCTTTCAGCGAGTAAGTGATACTGCGGTGCAGGGGCTGGCTGCATGTTTCTTGAGCGCCGTTTAATAGTACAGGTTCTTGAGCCACGACACTCCTCACAGGCATTGTGGTGCGTCACTGCTGTAGTCACTTTACTGCGTCCCGATGTGGACTTCGGACAAAATGGGATGGCTAATAAACAGCAACGCGGCATGTGACGCTTGTAGAGCTAAGACAACGCGAAAGTAGCTCTGTGTGGATGACTGCCAATTCGAGGACATGCACGTTGGCTTCCGTTGGTTTGCATCATGTTGCGGTTTGCCGTGCCTTGAGCGTCTCGTGAAGCCGAAGAGTGGAGTGTGTATGCGTCGTCTGTTTGATGAGTGCCTGCCCATGCTCCATGCAGCATAGCGGGCGTGTTCCGTGCAACAGAGCGGGCGTTCAAGACCAAAGGCTTGACGTCGCGGCACAACGTGCTTGGTTTGCGCTAGCTGTGGTGATGTGCAGGACGAGCAGCGCACGTTGACGCATGGTTTGGCAGCTGCCGTTGCTCATTGTGTCCACGCAGCTAGTGTGTGATCAGAATCTCACTAATGCTCACCATGCTTTGCAGCCGGGGACCTGGGCACCCAATTTCCTGACTCCATTGAGATGACTGTGTGCGCGGGCCCCGGCTTTTGTCTCCCGTAAATCTTACACGTTGCAGCTGCGTTCTCTGTGCTGCATGCAGACGTGCACTTCAGACAAAATGGGAAGGCTGATCTGCAGAATAATAACGTATGATGCTTGCGGAGGCAAGCATCATACGGAGGCTGATCTGCAGAATTGCGGCGTATGATGCTTGTGGAGGTGAGGCAGTGCCAACCTTCCTCTGTGTGGGTGGTAGTTGTCTGGATATCATGTGCGTTGGACTCTGCTGACTTGGATCACGTTATGCTTTGCCGTGCCTTCAACAACTCGTGGGTCAGGATCGTGCAAGGTCTATTGGTGGAGTGGTCAGTGAGCGTTTGCGCGTATCCGATATAAAAGAACTGTCATGGAGAAACAGAGGCTGAGCGTCGCAATACAGCGCCTTCAGGATGCGTTAGTTTGTGTGATGTGGCGTTTGCGTCGAAGTTGGTTGCGCATTGTCTTGGCGGCTGCTGTCTCTTGTCGTGTTGCCGTACAGAGAGTACGTAATCATGCACTGCCTACATATTTCATCGTCGCTGCTCACGAGTTAGGTATGATTTTCATTGTCGCCATTAATTGTTTTGCGTCCTTGAGTTATGGCGCGTTACTGGAGGCATTCTTACACCATATAGCCACGTCTGCCTAGTTACGCGCTGGCATGAACGTGAGACAAAGATGGAAAGCTTATGCACACGAATGCGGCGTGTGACGGTTGTGACGTTGTGGCATCGCCGAAATAGCTTTATAAAAATGGCAGCCAATACGAGGATTTGCGCCTTGGATTCCGTACATTTGCAGCATGTTGTGGTTTAGCGTGTTTTGAGGAGCACGTGGGGCAGAGTCGTGCAGATCCTACGTGTCGAGTGGTGGCCAACCGACTGCTTGCGTTCCCTGTAGAGTAAGAAGGCGGCTGTAACAACGTCTGGACGCCACAAGAGTTCGCGCTTAGTGCGTGGTAATTAGTGCGCTGTAGAGGTCCAGTCGGGCACGGCTAGGGCAGTGCTTTGACGGACGTTGCTGCATTTGGTGTGTCCACGCAGCCTGTACGTGCAGGCGAGCGCCCCGCGTCTTTGACGCATCTTGGCGCAGGGACTGGCATCACACTTCAAGAGCGCCACTTAGTTTGCCTGGTGCTTGAGCTGCGGCGATTTTCCTCTAGCGAACCTACACGTGCGACAAGCGCGCGTTCGTCACTGCATGGCGACGCGTTCTTGACACACAGTTCGAAGGCTGCTGATCAGAAGTGCAACACATGACGATTGTAGACCCAACTTCAGAGCGGGCCTGCCGGTGAAGTTTGTGTCGGATTCCATCAGTCTGCAGTACAGTGCGCTGTGTCGTTCTTTGAGCGGCTGGTGGAGCCAAATAGTGGAGTGTTCGCGTCTGTTGTGCGGTGTGTGCGGGTTTGCTGGTGTTCCACGCGAAAATGATGGCAGGAGACCCAACGCCCGCAAATCGCAATATTACTTGCCACGCACGCTTCAGCGCGTGTGGTGAGGGGGTCGAGTCAGGCACCGTTGCGCGAAGCTTTCACAGCCGTCGTTGCTGGGTGTGTGCTTTCCTGCAGCCAGTACGTGCAGAGTGTGTCCCATTCGTCTCATGCTGTGTAATCGAGGCGCTCATTAAATGGTGTTGGGGCTCAATTCAGATATTCGCATGCTTGACGAAACACGTTGTCCCTCAAACGATCCTACACATCCAAGGTTTCCTGTTTGCATGGCTTGTGAACAAAAACATTGAAAGGCTGACGTGCAGGAGTGCGATGCATGGCGCTTGTAGAGTTGAGGCGATGGGGAAGCAGTTTTTTGTGAATGGCAGTGAACTCGAATTTGTGCATCGAAGCTTGGTTACCTGCCGCGTGCAGCGCTTTTCTATGCTCTGCTTGGCTCATGAAACTGGATAGTGGAGGGTATATGTGCCGTCTGGTAGAGGATTGTCTGTGCGCACATTTTGAAATGCTGAGAAGATGCTGCACTAACAACTGGACTCCGGAATAGTGCGTGCTTGCTATGTGTTGGAGCGTGTGGTGAGTACGCCAAGTCGGACAGACGTATGCAGTGCTTTTGCCGCTGTCGCTGCCTGCCGATTCGCTATCCAGATAGTACATTTCCAACACGGCCTTACCATTGTACAGCTCTATCGCTGAGGCAGTTGCTACCTAGTTTCGGGAAAACGGCCAGGCGCTCGCATGCTTGGGTTACATGGTCGTTTCGTCACCAACTTGATTTGGTGCAGCTGGGCTGTCTTTTCTTCATGCCAGCGTGAAGACGAGACAAAATGCGACTGCTGAAGTGCAGGAGTGCGATATAAGGCGCTCGTGGTGCTGAGGCAGCGCCAAAGTAGCTCTTTGTGGATGGTAGTCACGTCGAGGACTTTCGAGTCAAATTTCTTTGGTCTGCAGCATGTTGTGCTTCTGCCTGTCCTGAGCGGCTCATGACGGAGACTAGCGCAGGGCGAACCTGTCGAGTTGTGGGTGCGCGTTTTCAGGCATCTCATGCAGAACGGCGGACGTGCAGATCGAACGGCAAGACGCCGTCACAATACGCGCTTGGCGTACGCTAGCTCGTGCCATGTGGTGTGGGCATCGAGCAAGGCAAGATCTCACTGTGTTTGCGCCGATGCCGTTGCTATTTCTGTGTCCCTGCAGCCCGTGAGTGCCAACAAATTCCCCACGTGCTTAACGCATCGCTCTCAGTGTGTGCAATTTCCTCTGCTGGCGGCTCGAATAAAGATGCTATTCTCCAGCACATCCTACAAGTTACAATCAGGTTCTCTTTGTTGTGGCCGACCTGAGCTCAAGACGAGGTGCGAAGGCTGATGTGCAGGAGTGCAGCACATGAACCTTGTAGGGCTGGCGCTACGTCGAAGCAACTCTGTGCGGATGGTAATCGATTCGAAACCTTGTACGTCGGATTCCGTTGGCCTGCAGCATGTTGTGTGCATGTTCTTGTGTGGTGTTGTGGCGGGCCTTGAACGGCTCGTAGATCAGGGTTGTGGAGGGTCTATTTGTAGAGTGGTTATTGGGCGTCTGCGTGTGTTTTGTGCGCCACAGTGGTCGCTGAGAAACAACACATGGACGTCGCAGCACCACGTGTTTAGCACGTGGTAACTCGTGTGATGGGGGGATTGGTTGGCGCATGGCACGTCTGCACAATGCTTCCGCTGCTGTTGTTGCTCGTTTTGTGTCTATGCAGCCTGTACGTGGCCATACGCTGCACGAAATCGTCATGGTGTGCCCTTGAGGTACTAGTGACCTAGTTTTGGAGCTGCATTTAGGCACATATCTGCTTAGGCCACGAGGTGCAATTCCAGGCACTTTTACGAGTTGCAGGCGCGTCGTCTCTGTTGTATGATAGCGCCACCCCGACATAAAATGGAAAGAATGAAGCGCTGCGACGTATGGCGCTCGTGGAGTTGGGGCAACGTCGAAGTTGCTTTGTGTGGACGGCAGTTAGTTTGAGGACTTGCGCTTTGGACTCCGTTGGTATACCTCATATTGTTCTTAGCCTTACCTTGAGGGGCTCGTGGAGCACGATAGTGCAGGGTCTGTTTGTCGAGTGGTCGAGTAGTTAGTGGGAATCTGCCGATGCTTGAGGCAGCTCAGCTGGTGTGCAAAACAGACGGATCGGCGTCGTAGTGCTGGTATGTCCTGTGGTGAGGAGCTATCCTTGCTCATGGTTTCGTACTGGTGTTGCCTCTGTTGCTTGTGGTTGCGTGCCGCATTAGTTAGTACGTTACAGCTAGGACCTCAATAGTGCAAAATTGTGTATCTCAGGCACCTGGCAGATGGCGTCGTACTTGCATTGGGGAGACTCTATGCTTGGGCTGTGAGTTCTTTCCACCAACAGCCCTACCGGATACAGCTGCTGCTGTTCTTTGTTGCATGGCGAAGTAGGCTCGAAACAAGATGCAAAGGCTGGTGTGCAGGAGTGCAACACATGATGCTCACAGAGTTGAGGTTACGTCAAAGCAGCTCTGTGTGGATGCTAATCGATTCGTGAAACTTGTACGTCGATTTCCGTTCGGTCTGCAGCATGTTGTGTGCATTTTTTTGTGTCCTGTTGCGGCGGGCCTTGAGCAGCTGGTAGAGCAGAGTAGTGGAGGGTTATGCGTAGACTGGTTATTGGACGTCTGCATGTGCTTTGTGCACCACAGAGGACGTGGTGAGACAACGGATGGACGTCGCAGCATTACGTCTTTGACACACGGTAACTCGTGTGTTGCAGGATTAAACTGGGGCACTGCTGTGCAGTGTTTCTGCAGCTCCTGTTTCTCGTTTTGTGTCTATACAGCCTGTACGTGGCGACGAACTCTCCTCTACTGTCACTACGTGCAACTAGTGTACTCGATGAATAATTCTGGTTTTTAGTAAGGCATTTGCGCGCAGGGGATGCGGTGTGTTGCCTCGGGAAAGTCCACACGTTTTGATAGCTTACTTGAACTTGCATGCTTCAGTGAATCTGATGCAGAATGCGAAGGCTGCTGTGCATGAGTTTGACACGCGACAGTCACGAAGTTGAGGCAATGCATATACGGCGTGAAGAATCAGGAGCTAGACGTTGAAACAATACGTACTTAGCATGTGTCAGCTATTGCAATGCAGAGGTCGAGTAGGAACGATCACGCAACTGTTGACGGTTGCTACGTTGGCGTTCAGCGAGTGTGTAACGTTGTGTTCCTTACTTGTCTAACGCTTAACGGCTGATGTGGCTACGTAGTTTATTAGGGCCACATGGTCACCCATGTCCTGGAGCTGCGACGCCTTTATTGAAGAAACCCCACCCACTACAGTCGTGTCCTCTCCAAGCGTACTGACGCGATCTCGAGGGGAAAGACAAAGCTTCAGTGCAGGCCTGGAAATTGCGAAGCTCTCTGGAGCTGGGGAAACGCCAACGCACCTCTTTCTGGTAACCAGTTTGATGACTTGTGCATTGGGTTCAGTTGGCCTAAGGCGGGTTCTGATGTACTATGTCTGAGCGGCTGGCAAAACGGCCTAGTTCACGGCCTCTATCTCTAGCGGCAACTGATCACCTCCTAGTGTTCCACGCAAAATAGCTGTGCAAAACCAGCGGCGAGATGCCGCAGGAGTCTGCTCTCGGTATGTATTAGCTTTTGTGACGTGGGGTCGATTCGGGCACAGTTTCGCAGTTGTTTTGCTGCTGCCGACGCTTGTTGTGTTTGCTTTCAGCGAGTAAGTGATACTGCGGTGCAGGGGCTGGCTGCATGTTTCTTGAGCGCCGTTTAATAGTACAGGTTCTTGAGCCACGACACTCCTCACAGGCATTGTGGTGCGTCACTGCTGTAGTCACTTTACTGCGTCCCGATGTGGACTTCGGACAAAATGGGATGGCTAATAAACAGCAACGCGGCATGTGACGCTTGTAGAGCTAAGACAACGCGAAAGTAGCTCTGTGTGGATGACTGCCAATTCGAGGACATGCACGTTGGCTTCCGTTGGTTTGCATCATGTTGCGGTTTGCCGTGCCTTGAGCGTCTCGTGAAGCCGAAGAGTGGAGTGTGTATGCGTCGTCTGTTTGATGAGTGCCTGCCCATGCTCCATGCAGCATAGCGGGCGTGTTCCGTGCAACAGAGCGGGCGTTCAAGACCAAAGGCTTGACGTCGCGGCACAACGTGCTTGGTTTGCGCTAGCTGTGGTGATGTGCAGGACGAGCAGCGCACGTTGACGCATGGTTTGGCAGCTGCCGTTGCTCATTGTGTCCACGCAGCTAGTGTGTGATCAGAATCTCACTAATGCTCACCATGCTTTGCAGCCGGGGACCTGGGCACCCAATTTCCTGACTCCATTGAGATGACTGTGTGCGCGGGCCCCGGCTTTTGTCTCCCGTAAATCTTACACGTTGCAGCTGCGTTCTCTGTGCTGCATGCAGACGTGCACTTCAGACAAAATGGGAAGGCTGATCTGCAGAATAATAACGTATGATGCTTGCGGAGGCAAGCATCATACGGAGGCTGATCTGCAGAATTGCGGCGTATGATGCTTGTGGAGGTGAGGCAGTGCCAACCTTCCTCTGTGTGGGTGGTAGTTGTCTGGATATCATGTGCGTTGGACTCTGCTGACTTGGATCGCGTTATGCTTTGCCGTGCCTTCAACAACTCGTGGGTCAGGATCGTGCAAGGCCTATTGGTGGAGTGGTCAGTGAGCGTTTGCGCGTATCCGATATAAAAGAACTGTCATGGCGAAACAGAGGCTGAGCGTCGCAATACAGCGCCTTCAGGATGCGTTAGTTTGTGTGATGTGGCGTTTGCGTCGAAGTTGGTTGCGCGTTGTCTTGGCGGCTGCTGTCTCTTGTCGTGTTGCCGTACAGAGAGTACGTAATCATGCACTGCCTACATATTTCATCGTCGCTGCTCACGAGTTAGGTATGATTTTCATTGTCGCCATTAATTGTTTTGCATCCTTGAGTTATGGCGCGTTACTGGAGGCATTCTTACACCATATAGCCACGTCTGCCTAGTTACGCGCTGGCATGAACGTGAGACAAAGATGGAAAGCTTATGCACACGAATGCGGCGTGTGACGGTTGTGACGTTGTGGCATCGCCGAAATAGCTTTATAAAAATGGCAGCCAATACGAGGATTTGCGCCTTGGATTCCGTACATTTGCAGCATGTTGTGGTTTAGCGTGTTTTGAGGAGCACGTGGGGCAGAGTCGTGCAGATCCTACGTGTCGAGTGGTGGCCAACCGACTGCTTGCGTTCCCTGTAGAGTAAGAAGGCGGCTGTAACAACGTCTGGACGCCACAAGAGTTCGCGCTTAGTGCGTGGTAATTAGTGCGCTGTAGAGGTCCAGTCGGGCACGGCTAGGGCAGTGCTTTGACGGACGTTGCTGCATTTGGTGTGTCCACGCAGCCTGTACGTGCAGGCGAGCGCCCCGCGTCTTTGACGCATCTTGGCGCAGGGACTGGCATCACACTTCAAGAGCGCCACTTAGTTTGCCTGGTGCTTGAGCTGCGGCGATTTTCCTCTAGCGAACCTACACGTGCGACAAGCGCGCGTTCGTCACTGCATGGCGACGCGTTCTTGACACACAGTTCGAAGGCTGCTGATCAGAAGTGCAACACATGACGATTGTAGACCCAACTTCAGAGCGGGCCTGCCGGTGAAGTTTGTGTCGGATTCCATCAGTCTGCAGTACAGTGCGCTGTGTCGTTCTTTGAGCGGCTGGTGGAGCCAAATAGTGGAGTGTTCGCGTCTGTTGTGCGGTGTGTGCGGGTTTGCTGGTGTTCCACGCGAAAATGATGGCAGGAGACCCAACGCCCGCAAATCGCAATATTACTTGCCACGCACGCTTCTGCCCCTGTGGTGGAGCGGTCGAGTCAGATACCGTTGCGCGAAGCTTTCGCAACCGTCATGACTGGGTGTTTTTTCGTGCAGCCAGTGCGTGCCAAGGAGGGTCCCATTCGTCTCATGCTGTGGGCTGCGCATTGGTAGTCAAAATATGACAATTGATTTGTTCTTGTTGCATGCTGGTGCGAGGACCAAACAAAGTTGAATGGCTGACGTGCAGGAGTGTGACGCGTGACGCTTGTCGACGTGAAGCGATGGGGAAGCAGTTCTGTGCAAGTGGAAGTCAACTCGAATTTCCGCATTTAAGTTTGTTGACCTGCAGCGTGTGGTGCTTTAGGGTTGCGTGGGCTGCTGGTGGAGGGAAATAGTGCAGGTTCTATGCGTCGAGTGAAGGGTGAGCTTCTGTGCGAATTCCATGTTTGCGGAACGAGGCGTCGCAACATTGTGTTACCTATAGTAATGTGATAGCCGAGTGGTGCGCGGTTGCGGAGTGTTTTTCCAGCTGTAGTCTTTTTGCTTGTGCACGCAGATGATTCGTGACCGCTGGCGTACAGACTGTATCGTCGTGCGTAGCTAAGGTTCTCTCTACTTGGTTTCGGAGCCCCATTCGAGCCTCTGTCCGCCGAAGCTACGACATTTTCTCATCAGTTTCTCTGCCCTACAGTCGTGTTCTCTGTCTTGCGTGCCGACGTGAACTCTTCTTCGTTGCATGCTGTCGTGGACTCAAGGCGAAATGCGGACGGTAATGTGCAAGAGTACGCAATACGCTGCTCGTGTAGCTGGGGCAATTCCAAAGTAGCACTTTGTGGATTGTCATCAACTTGATGACTTATGTCTTGGCGTCTGTTGGTTTGAAGCACTGCTTTCCCTGACCCAGAGCGGTTCTGAAGCACGAACGTATAGGCCATATCGAAAGGCACGCAGGCGTTTGCCTGTGTTTCATGCAAAATAGAGTTGCGCGCAGAACCAAGCTAGACGTGGAAGTGTATGTGCTTGGCAAGAGTTAGCTCGTGTGATGTGAAAGTGGAATCGAGCATTGTTGCGCAGTGCTTTGACGGCAACTGTTGCTTGTGTGTCCATGCAGCCAGTATGTGGCCGAGGCAATTTTGTCATGCTGTGTAATCGAGGCTCTCTAGGTAGCCTCCTGGCCCCGTTTAGGCATTTGTGTTGATGAGTTACAGCTTGCTTTTACAAGGAAACCCCTACACGTGGAAGTTGCATGAATGCCGAGGTAAAGTGGGGACGAAGTGCGGAGGTTGACGTGTTGTAGTGAGGCATGTAACGCTCCTAGAGTTGAGGCTACGCCGAAGTACCTCAGTGTGGACGTCAGTCGATTCGACTTTCGCTTTGAATTCTATTGGCCTAAAACCTGCTTCGTCTTCGCGTGCCTTGGGCAGCTAGTGCATCAAAATAATGTAGGGTGTCTGCGTGCCGTTCAGGTAGAACAGCACACGTGCAGAACAAGCAGCTGGACACCGCAGGACTATGCACATAGCACGGACTCGTCTGACGCGGGGGCGAGTCGTGCATCGCTGGAAAGCTTTCTGGTAGCTGGTGTCCCTCGTTACATGTCGGTCTCGGTCCAGCCAGTACTTCATCATAATCTTGGTAGTCGCATGATGCTATGTAGTCAAACTGCTCGCCATGTGATTCCAGAGCTCCGCTAAGGCGCTCAGAGGCTTCGTCGACGACGCACTTCACCAAAAGTACCTAAATTTTATGAATTCCTGCTCGCCGTTGCGTATCTGCGTGGAGACAAGATAAAGTGAAAAGTCATGTGCAAAAATGCGATATTGATGCTTGCATAGTTCGGGCTATGCAGCAGCTTTGTGTAGATAGGCAGAAAATTTGGGGCTTTGCGTTGGACTCCACTAGTCTGCAGCATGCTGACCTTTACCATGCTTTGAGCGGCTAGTGGGACAGAAGAATGCAAGGCGCATGTACCCAGTCGCCATCGAGCCTTTGTCCTTATTTCAGGCAGCATAGCGGACGTGGAGAACCGGCCGATGGGCAGTAACACTACGTGCTTGGCATGTTAGCTCGGAAGATATGGAAGCCGAGTGGGACACATATGCGCAGTGTTTAGGCAGCTGTCGTTGTTCGTCACGTGTCTGTGCAGCCAGTACGTAACCATTCGCTCCCCAGTATCCCCATGTTGTGCAGCCGAGACGCCTGCATTAGAGTTGCTGAGCCTCATTCAACTGCAGATATTTCGTGTCGCTAAGCGCAGGCTTATACGTTTAAGAAATGCGCTATCCAAAAATGCCCTTGGAACGAACCGCATTTTGAGGGCAGAATCGCGAGAGGCAACGTCTTGCAGCCAGTGCGGGACGACTGGCTTGTAAGGCTACTGAAACGTGCTCTGTACACGCTCTCCGGGCCCGAGGATATTTGGCTTCCTCATCACCCTTGTTCTGGACACTGCGATGTTAGTCTATCAAAGCTCTGGGTCACGCGGCTTGTCATTCCAGGTACTTGCAACCGGAGTGATCAGGCGTTACCTCCAGGTAGGGGTGTACTGTAGCTACAGACAGTGTTGACACTGAACCAGCAACGTTGTCCGTATGTACTTGCCGTCTTGTATAGGCAACTCAGACGGAAGGGGCGTTACACGCGCCCATTTTCATTCTTCGCGTCCGGCATTTGCCTCGTGCTGCTTTTGCACTGCCCGTCTTTTCTTTGGGTTCATCCGAATCTGGCTAGCAGAAAAATTCTCGACTACTGTACCATGGACAGCCCTGGATTTTGCGGCGCCTCATCTGCTGAACGAGCAAATCAAGAAGAGCCACTTTTGCCATTTATGTCTGCCCCATATGCACTTCCTTGCAGCAGCAGAAAGCCGAGCTGCGTGAAGGGTGACGACGTGTTGCCTGCCTTGGCTAACGTTTCGGTGGATTTGGACTTGGTCTCAATTCTCTTCGCGCCGCTATGTTTTCGTGCATATGGAGATGAACATAAACATTTGGAAAAACGGTGCTCTCACAGAGAGTACTGATATCCATTGTTCTGGCAAATGGCGCACTTACAGGCCAATACGTATTTCTTTACGAGTTTGGTTGGCCTTGTAGTTCGTGTGTCACAGAGGCTGGCTGGTGGATGAAAATGCAGCTTATTGCTGATTTCCTGTTGCAAGTGGTGACGCGCATCGCACTTTCACTGTACGTACTTCTAGCCGTCAAAATCATGCAGTAGAGTTGATTATGGCCTATCACAAAACTGCGGAGAAACGTGGGCTTACAGGAAGTGTGTAGCATATTCTGCACAAGGCCATGGAGTAGGATAGCCGCTTACATCACAGTTGCCTCTGGCGTGCAGCGGCGTGTTGCGTTTTGATCCTTTGCACTGGCGATAGGCATGTCTTAGGCAGACGAACGGTCCATCACTCACGCCATTATTTGCACGTTTTTCAGGAAACGTTGTGATACTCCGTTCAGGCGAATACGTTTCACGCAAGTTTGTTTCTGTGTTTTCCTGGCTGATTTAGACATCGTACAATGCCTTTCTTAAACTGCAGCACATGAAAACACAGTAGTATTCTGCTGCGTAGCTTGAAAGTGATAATGTGCAGGGATGGGTGAACAAACCTTCGGTAGCAGTTGGGGTTTCGGCGTCGTCATTACTAGCCCGCATGTGATCCTTGGAAGTTGCAGAGGCGAATCCTGCTCCACGTAGGCATGGGGGCGGCGGCCTCTCTATGGACGTGCTGGCTCCGGCTGCTGCATACTCATTAGTTGCAAAAGGCAGCTCTTGTGTGTTGTTCACATACGTGGCGCTTGTTGGTTTTCATAGATCGACCGTCTCTGTCAAGCAAAATATCGTGCCCGAAATGACGGTCAGTTGCTTGATTGACGGGGTACGCTATTGCCTGATTGCAAGTCATGTGAGCAAATGTATGCATGCCCGAGTATGACGCGTGCGCTGTCTCTGTACCACAAGTTTTTGCCGTGATACCTGACATGTGGTCAGTAACGAATCGACGTCTTACATCCGCAAAGCCAAAGCCTTCTCCCAACTACATTTCTATAGGCTAATATGATGAGTTGTGTTTGGCAAAGCATAAATAATGCGTATCTTTCCAGTTTGTGTGTCACATTAATTGTAGCGGGAAAAGTACAGGACAACCTTTGGTGCTGTATGCCGTTTGTCGTCTGGGTGAATTAATGAGTGCGTTTTTTTGGTTGAGTAGAATGCTCGACAGAACTAAAGGGTAAAAAACTTCAACACTGGCTGCTGCTGTCACAATCGTGAAAGACGTTTCTCTCAGACGTCTGGGTTATTCAAAACACTGGCTACAAGTTGCCATTTGTGAGTTTCTCTGCTTTGCACGCGGCACACTGCGTAGCGCATCTACACTGACACACACAGAAGGCAGCTCAGCCTCTGCGGAGCGACTCCCACCTGTTGCTCTACAAATACTTTGATGACCAGAAAAATGTGTTGTAAATTTGCTGTGCAAGGACCTTCCCACCGAGTAATCAATTCTGTGAAGCGTCTGACTAGCGTGTCTAGCGGCAGATGCGTGACACATATCGTCACGGTGTAGAAACGTTCAAAGTTTTCCCAAAAGCGTGCATCTGGATGATGTCTTGTGTTTCATTTTCTACATTTGGACTCTCACACGTGCTGCAGGCGGTACGAGCACGACTTCATCTAATCAATTCAAAGGCGAAGTTACTGAATCGCCTGCCTGAGTGTGTCTTGATGTGCATGTTACAGTGCATAAAGCCATTGGTGCGGTGCATCACTGTGCATTTGCCATGAACCAGTAGTTGGTCCAGCTCTGCAGTTTCTTGTTTGTCGTTTTATGGGAGGAGCCTACAAAATCTATTCTGCCTCTTTGGAAACTTTATGGTGCATCAACAACTTCGCGATTTCTCTTCAAACGTGCTTCAAATAACTTGGTGTCGTGACTGGTTTTGCTGCGCAAGAAAAGTTATCGGCAGCCGTCCAGGTCGTGCAGCACTCCTCATCGTTGCGGGAGCTTGTATAGCTCTACCTTATCTGTACACTGTCTGATTGGAAGTTCACTTTTTGCTCATAGGACGAAGCTTTTTCTCACCATCTGCTGTTCAGCAAAGGCCTTGAAAGCTCTGTCATTTTGCTTGATTGGTTAGAAGCTTTCAGCAAGCTGACAGTTGCAGTGATTAAGTCTTTTTGCTATGCAGCAAGTGCGTCACAGACATCTCGTAGGGCGCATTAACAATCGCAGCTACGGCGGGTTGCTTATCTGAGGTTCTGTGCTGCGTGATATGGAGTTTATGCTCTTGTGTGCTGTGTTTCTTTGTTGATGTGCTGGTTGTGAGTGTGAAGGCCTTTGTTGCCAGGCAGTGCGTTAAATAGCGCAGAGTAAGAAGGCAAGGAAACATAGATGTGCTGCTGAGAATAGGTACTTTTATGCAGCCAAACAAACTTGAAGAGCCTTTTCTTGGAAGTACCTGCGATACTGTGTTTGAAGACTTTTGCCTTACTGTCCTGATTGCTTCATGCGCGCCATGGCCACGTGCGTCTCTGGCGAATTTTCCCTTTTATACCGAGAGGGTAGCGTAGGATGCCAGCTACAAAGGAACGACAAGCATTTCCCTACTATTTATGCGCTTACTAAGACTTCTTATATTCATATAATAACGACGTTTAGAAGAATTGCTGAACCTTCAGAAAGTGCGCCACAAATATCGCTGTAGGTGTGGAAGAGGCCATATCCCCTAATTCGCGAAATCCTCCATTTTTTGCACACATTTGTTGACGTCTAATGTTTTGTGCGGAACGTGCCACCATCTCATGGATTTTGTACCGAGTAGCGTAAGCATGAATAATAGCAGTATGTCTGCAATTTTCGCAAAGTCTTCAGGTATGCGTCTGGTGAAAAAGGTGAAAACGAGCTTACGCAGTTTCATCAAATTCTATGGTAGCTCTGCTAACCGTCAAGATGCCTCGTCTGTGCAGGAAGAGCGCTCATGAGAGATTTGAGCATTTTTACACTCAGCATATGTCCGAAGAACTTTTTTCGGTTCAATTGTTTCTGCGATGTTCCATTGTCTGTGGGTAAAGGCTTGCACTCAAGCGCAAGTTGTGACAAAACAGATGCGTTTCCTTGGTGCTTGCCACTAGATGTTCTGAAAAGCTCACGTTGCTGTCTTCACTGCTGGAGACAATTTTGCTTGCAGTGAGTGTCAGGCTAACATTGCCTAGATCCACTCGCAAGAAATTGAAAATTCGCAGTTTCTATTTTTGAAACAAACCTGAATTCGAGGTATTAAATTAAAGAAACCTAATTTGAATTGCAAATTAAAACAAATTTGAAATTAAAAAGCAAATTAAATCTGCAAATTTGGTTATATTTCCGGCAAGATCAGAAGATCTTTGTTGCGGAAAGCTGAACACCCGAGCCGAATTCAAGAATGGGTAAACGGGCGATTTCGGAGCTAAATTGAGCGAAATAAAATGAAATTTAAATTTAATTTATTGTTTTAAATTTAATTAAATGTTATTTAAAGTGAAAATGCGAAAGAAAGCTCGATATTGCTGGTCCTGGTTCAGTATCTTCGAGCGCACTGCCCTACAATCAGTAGTGAGATGAAGGCAATGTACTTGTACACTAGTAAGTGCCGGCTGATCTCGTCACGAGCGCATAATCTTGCTGAATTGTAGTTAAAGATGCCTTTCGTGGGTTTAACACCTAGCTGATCAATAATTGCACATCGTGCAACTTCTGAAGGAGTTTGAATATCAAGTGAATGAGTTTCGTTCAAAGATAATGATTGAACGTCTCCTAACAAGTCAAGCGCGATGGGCAAATATTAGCTGAGCGGCGAAGTTCATGGCGTGCCTTGTGTGATTCAGCGAAGTGTATGCAAAAGTAAATGCCATGCTATGGACACAATACAGCGCTTAATCAGCGATGCTCTGTACAAACAATTTTGGAAGAGAGTTGCAATGTGGACTACTACGTGTGCGTTGCAGAACATGGCTTTTCAGGCCGTGCGTTAAGCGGTGCAGCTGTGTCCCGCTGACAGGTGTTGAAGAGTCGGGAACGAACTCCAGCGCCATTGGGTTTTGTGCAAGCAGCGTTATATGGAGACCTTAGACAACTCACAGCGCACGATGTTTGCAGTTTGCTCACTTCACCTCTACTGAGGTCTGGAGGGCTTCGCATTTAGATATACGCCCTTCCAATATATCTGGAATGAAGTCGCGTTCTGCGTTTCGGCGTCCTACAGGAGGCATGCGGAAGACGAAAGCATAACCGGAGTTGAATGATTGATGTAGGTTTAGATGCGCCATTAGTGCCCACTTGGTGTGTGGGGAAGGACTTCTAAATCGGGATCTGTGCAACAGACTTCCTCCTTTCAAGCAGATATCCGCCATTCGAACTTGGCAGGTCGCCAACAAAAGCTTGGAAGGTACCTGCTGGCCCCCCAGGATGTGCGTCGTAAATATGATTAGCGTTATCAAGCCAGGTCGTCTTATTTCAGTGATGCCGATATTGCGCCCTGGCGTGCAGATATATTAAACTGGATGACGAGATAGACCCAGTTAGTCGCCTCTAATTTGATGTGAGGCGCAACTCGCGACGCAAAGGATCCTTCCCCCACCTTTTGTCTTTTGCGAGCTAAAAAGGCACTCAAAGACTCTTCCCCGCAAATTTGACGCCGTAACAACTCTTCTGCTTCTGTTTGCCATCAATTACGCTCCGAGAAGACAGGCTTTGTAACACTATCCGACGCTGTTACGCTCCCTTACTCACAGAGTGCAAACGTCTGTGTCCATCTAAGCAAGTTCCACTGCACAGCTGCGCCGAATCTGCACCTCTGCTGCTCGTGAACTTGTGTTTTGATCGTGAGAGGGGATTTTGTCGCACTGTCTAAATTTTAGGAGAGTACTTACGAACGATTGCCTTTCCCTTGATTGATTCAAGTTGTTCAGATAGCTAAAAGTTGCTGAGGTTTTTTATGTTCTAATATGCAGCACGTGCGTCGTCCACACAGCATACATCGCACGAAGGGTTGCAGTTTCCATTGGGTGATTTTTTATGCAACGATTTCTTGGAGGGCTTTGGAGGGCAGCGATTTACATATTCCCCATTTGTGCCAAATTTAGTTCAAGAATTCAGTCCATGAACGGAAGTGGCCGTATTGCCAGATAGTGTGTTGAATAGAATAACGTTGGTGGGCGATGATGCAGCATCTGTGATGACAATAGAATGCACAGAAATAACTCCTGCTGCTGAGTCCTTTGAATTAACATTCTCAGTTGAGCATCTGACTCTTTAGTTGACAGGCCACCGTTAGACTGCTCTCCCTCATTTGGCTTGCTTTTGGCAAAGTTGGGAAGATATTCTGCTGCCGGCCACAAGCATGCTTACTGTGATTTGCTCTCTTGAATTCACGGACCATCTGTTGTGCCTCCCTCTTTTACCGCATTTAAATGCTGATGCCTGTGGAAAAATTTGACACTGCCTACCAGATAGTTAGTGGCACAAGCATCCTGCGATAGTAGCGAGGATGACAGCTTGTGTTGAAGCAGTCTGCTCCTGCACAAGAACGTTCACGGTCCGCCTCCGTATCACAGTTCATGTGCTTTGCGGTATCGACTGGAGGGACCAAAAACTTTAATGTGTCATTTTGTTTGTTTAATACCAGTGCTTTCTTGCGAAGGGTGCACGTTGGCATGCTCCTGCCGCTAACTGCAAAGACAAGCGCATCATTCTTAGGTGTACAAGAAAAGAAACAATCCAACGGTGTGTCTTCCTACGCATGCTGTAACTGCAAACACAAGCGCATCATTCTTAGGTGTACGAAAAAGGAAACAGTCCAACGGTGTGTCCTCCTACGCATGCTGTTATTCTGCAGCCGTTTTCTTCCTTTCATGGACCTTTGGACCGGACTGAACACGAAGAAAGGCGAACAAGGCTGCAGGCGGTAAGCTGTATGTCCCACAGGTGTCAACCCAGTGGACAAACATGCAAACTGTGCTTGAACTCGCTCCTGGTAACTGCTATTCGCTGTCCACACGCACTTTGCTCTGGCCAACAAAAATGTTTCCCATCTGATGGACCAGCATGAATGTCCCAACGATATAAAATATAAACGCTTCATTCAGAATACATTGCTAATACATTGCATCTGAAGGCCGCAAGCAGGACGCGCATTTAACGAAGTTGCTGCTGGCTCACAAGGCTTCCTAGGAAACTGAAGGCAGACAGTTTGTTCCACCGTCGTTGTATTTTTGTGGCGTATTCACTTTGCAGCATGGAATACTCATAAAATATATTTTTGCCAAGCAGCGAGTGTGTTGCATGCACGGGTTAGCCACGGGCTTTAAACACTATTAAGCGGCACACGGTGAGTGCAAATCATTGTGAAGCACGACCCAAACATTAAAGCTAAACCTGCATGCCGCCGCTTTTTTGGTTTGAAAAGGTGCGATATTATCATGTTAGCTTATCGACATGTGCATACAGTGTCTCCGCCAAACTCAACGGTTGGTCTTCTATTTGGTTTCCTGTGCCTCCCACAAGCTATGCATGACCACAGAAAGCTGTTAAAGTGCCCTACCTGTTATCGTGTACAGTAGCTTGCATGGGCGTGACGTGCACGCGTGTGAGCACGTCATTGAGGCAAGCCTGTCTCTACGATAGTCGCAGACGAAGCTTCGCGCCAACCCTCCGCACGTTCTTAAGTATACGCCGTGCACGTTTCAGAATTCAATCACCACACAGCACAAGGCGTTTCATGCTATACATTTGAAAAGAGCACTCCCCCATATGCAAGTGCCCGAGGCCAGGCCGTGCGTCACCTGAGCCATTCGAGCCCAAAGTAGTACTGGTCATACTATGTTGTTAGCGGGCGCTTTATAGTTGTGCTGCGTGGTGCTGACCCTCGCCGGCCTACGCAGACGCCTGCGCTGAGTTCTTGATATATGCCGGACAGTGCTGTGCTGCTCTTCAGGAAGTAAGTGACTTGCCCTATGATGCTTGTGCAGCATTGCTCGCGTGTAGCACTTTATGATTCCCAGCATCATATCTTGTTCATCCTCAGTGCGCAAGCTTTTCCTAACAAAGCACACATAAGCAGAAGTACGAGAATCTCCATACAGCATGTATCGTAGCCTGAGCCTCTCTTTTGCGTTGCTTTGTGTTCAACAGCATGCTTGCACGGTGCCAGCAGTGGACTAAAGGAACAGATCCAGCAGCCGCATCGTGATTAGGGAGCTTTTGGGATCAAACAACACTGAGCGGACGCCTAGTCGGATTGCTTCATGTGTAGGAAGTGAGTTGCACAGTGCATGTAAACAAGGTAAATGCTTGCAAAGTTCTATGCCGTTTGGATGTTGGAGCATGATCAAACGCGCAGCGCTGAGTGCAGATGCTGTTTTCGGCAAACACCCCGTTTTGGTTGATGTGTCGGGCTACGGGTTTGACTCCCCGATTACGTCTGCAATGTTCAGACTCCTATTCATCTTCCGGGACTGTATGCTGATGATGTTCTGATTATTTTGGGATTTGCACCGGGGTCATTATTCGCCGCAGTAGACATCTCTATAGGAATGCAAGTATGAATTTCGTTTCAATCAGGCAAGGCCATGAGTTGTCCGTCTGAGAAATAAGAACGCTTCTTTTTGTGAAGCACAAGCATTTGCAAGCGCCCGGTCCCTTGGCTTTTGCCGAACCATGTGCCGGGCGATTTAACGCTTGGTTGTATTTTGCAGCGAATGTCTGCCGTTGCCGAGTTACACAAGTGCGTGGCTAAATACGTAGTATATTCTCTTCAAAAGGTCAAATCTTTGAGTGCAGGACAGTCTTAGGAAGCTGTACAATAGTTTTGGGGGAGTCCAAACGTTGAAATGTGTGCGGAGTCGCGTTCTCTTAATGATCTTGAAAGGCATTTTCAAGACGATGTAAGTGCGTAGGGTGAGCAAGCTATGCACGATATTTGCTAATTATCAGTTGGTGTGTCATAGCAATCGGTATATAAATGTTAGGGGAGCCAACTATCTCATGGTGTAACACCAGCTCAGCGGTCAGGCCTCCGAATGTAGTGGCGGATAATCTAAGGGGGCGTGGCGATGAACACGCCTTTTGGTGTTCGTACACTGAACTTATTAGGGCAACTACAGTGTTGTGCCACAGCCAATTCTTTGACTGAACGGACGAAGAATAGCTGCAGTGTTTTCTGGCCCCACTTTTTGGGGCCGAAGTACAGTAAGAAGCTTCTGAAGCACTGATAATCTGGCCTGGCATTTGAAGCTTGCTGAGGTTGTGTTATTAACTTGCACTGCCGTACTATGCACGTTTTTCGTTGTGTTGAAAATCTTTGTGAGGAGCGCATTATTCGTTACGAAAGTTTGAAGAGTGGAAGCCTTTACTCCCACACAGATTCCTCTTGTGTGCGTTTTTGAAAAAGTGTGGTGGAGAATTATTTGTCTTGCAGGAAGTGCGCCACACGCCTCCTCTCCCTATTTTGATGAGGACAGTACCGACGTGAACTTTGGACCAAACTTAGCAAGGTACCCAGTTGTGTCGCGCGCAATTATACAGACGGCTCGGTCTTTTTGGCTTGATCCACTTATTTTCTGAAATGGGATTGCAGTCCCTACTGCTCTGCAGAAGGGCATGCATTGCCAAGCGGTGTTCTGACGTGTCATGAGACACATGTTACGATTCACGTTTTGAGAAGCATAGATTGCCTTGCGGTAGCAACTAATTACTACCATCTCTTCAAGCTCTTTGAGAGTATGAGTGTGCTTGCAAGTGGAGGCTTTGCAGGACACAGAAACGTGGCCGTTACACTCGCTGACAACGTTTTTGATTTACGTTACTATCGTGGCAAAATTTAGGCTCAGTCAGAAGTTCGCGGCAAAACGACTCTTCAGAAAGTCAGTTTCACGCATCATATCACACCAAGGCATGCACTACACGCAACTCTTCTCAAAGTGCACTAGCCCCCACTAAATAGCCCTTACTTACTAGCCCCCACTAAATAGCCCCCACTAAATTTCCCCCACTTAAAAGCCCCCACTAAAAGGTCCCCCCAAGTGGCCCCAAAAGTCCCCACTAGCCCCCACTAACCGCCTCTTCCCCCTCAAGCCTTATAGTGTCCGCCCTTGTTTGATAGTATAGTGTGGCTTGACCACTACCACTCCGAAGGACAGATTGCTCACTGCAACGTCCCTCGAAGCTGTTTGTCAATTTTGAAGTCTTGCGACGCTTGCGCAGTTTATTGCGTCGAGCAGCGTCACTTTTCTTAGACCTGGCGTACCTTGTTAATTGCAGTGTGTGACATGTCCAATGCGTCATGTAGGGCAGCATATGTGAAACTTAGAGCTTCCAAATACTTGCACGTGTACCCGCTTCCCCCATAAGAGCACACCAAAACAATATGTGGTACTCTTTCACTTCGTGCTGCACTGTGCCCGAAGATACGAGCAAGGCACGACGCCTCTGCATGCTGCCCAGTTTCACGCTACCACACTTTGAGCTCCTGGCTTTCAAAAAGGGCACGACACTCAGGAAGTGCGTTTCATGCGTAATAGAGACGGCCGCATGACGAAAGCAACAATATATGGCACGGTGCTGTCGCATTCTTATGCTTTTTATAGTGCATGAGTGCCGAGAAAAGCGTGTTAGAGATGGTGCCAGCGTTTCTCCTACTGTTCTCGAAGCATACGCCGTTGCTGAATGCATGTCTTGTCGCGTCTTCGACAGGGAACATGGAAGCTACTGAATCTCAACTCGATCCGTTGAGTGTGCCAGCTTTGCAGTTATGAATCATTTACGGTCAAGTCACCTGAAGACGACGGTTTGCACGTTATTTCCCATCGCAGCCACTTTACACTTTTGAATAACGAAGACTCAGTACACCGGCACATGCCCAGGGTACACATTAACCTCGCAACGTGTCTTAGCAACGACCAGATACGTACAGCAAAGCCTGTTCCTCCTATAACTTTGAAAAGAGCACTGCCTCATATGCAAGTGCCCGACGCCAGGTCGTGCGTCAGCTGAGCCATTCGAGCCCAAAGCAGTATTGGTCTTACTGTGTTGTTGGCAGGCTATTTTACTTGTACTGCGTGCTGGTGACTCTCGTCGGCTTGTGCAGAAGCCTGAGCTGAGTTCTTGATATATGCCGGACAATGCTGTGCTGCTCTTCAGGAAGTAAGTGACTTGCCCTATGATGCTTGTGCAGCATTGCTCGCGTGTGGTACTTTATGATTCGCAGCACCAAATATTTTTCATCTTCAATGCGCATGCGTTTTTCAACAAAACACACTTTTTTCATATGCAGAAGTACGAGAATCTCCATTGTGCAGTCATACAGCATGTATCGTAGCCTGAGCCTCTCTTTTGCATTGCTTTGTGTTCAACAGCATGCTTGCACGGTGCCAGCAGTGGACTAAAGGAACAGATCCCGCAGCCGCATCGTGATTAGGGAGCTTTTGGGATCAAACAACACTGAGCGGACGCCTAGTCGGATTGCTTCATGTGTAGGAAGTGAGTTGCACAGTGCATGTAAACAAGGTAAATGCTTGCAAAGTGCTATGCCGTTTGGATGTTGGAGCATGATCAAACGCGCAGCGCTGAGTGCAGATGCTGTTTTCGGCAAACACCCCGTTTTGGTTGATGTGTCGGGCTACGGGTTTGACTCCCCGATTACGTCTGCAATGTTCAGCTATCATAAAAATCCTATTCATCTTCCGGGACTGTATGCTGATGATGTTCTGATTATTTTGGGATGTACACCGGGGTCATTATTCGCCGCAGTAGACATCTCTATAGGAATGCAAGTATGAATTTCGTTTCAATCAGGCAAGGCCATGAGTTGTCCGTCTGAGAAATAAGTACGCTTCTTTTTGTGAAGCACAAGCATTTGCAAGCGCCCGGTCCCTTGGCTTTTGCCGAAAAATGTGCCGAGTGACTGAATGTTTGGTAGGTCTTCTGCTGCACAAGCATCATAGGGCAAGTCACCTACATTTTTAGTAGCAAGACAGCGTTGTCCTGTATATATCGAGAACGCAGCTCAGGCTTCGGCGCAAGCTGACGAGGGTCAGCAGCACTCAGCAGAAGTATAAAGCTCATACGAGCAACATAATAAGACCAGTGCTGCTTTGAGCTCAAATGGCTGAGCTGACGCCCGACCTGACCTCGGGCACTCACATATGAGGCAGTGCTCTTTCAAAGGAATAGCATGAGACTGGTTGTACTGTGCGTGATTGAATTCTGAAATGTGCGTGCAGTACGGCGCTAGGAAGCGGCAGCGTGTATGCGGTTGTGTTCTTAACAGAGTCGTTTAGGATCTACTGACGGCTTCGATGAAGCAGCCGTTTTGGGCTCAGGTCGTACGTGCATTTTTGTGCAATGGTTGTGAGATGTTCGCTTACAGTGACAGGTGTTAGTTGGTCTACTTGTTTACTTTTCATTTTTCAGTGCCAATATTGAGTCCTTAACACACTGAACACACCAAACTAAGACTGTTTGAAGTATGTTGAGCAAGATACAATAGAATACAAAATAAGTTGTGTCCCGGGATCCGCTTTCATTTGAGCCCTGCCTTTTTTTCCCAATTCTTCAAGGAACAAAATGGTCCTTGCAAGAAAGTTCTTGTTATGCCAGTTAGTGGGTCACGAGAGCAGCACAACGCAGTTACACATCGGTTGTTTACTCTGACACTGACAGTGCCGCTTGGCATATACTTTCCAATGAGCTGACAAAATTAACTTGTAACATGCACTGAATTACCAATACTTGGGTAACGTGCATCATACGGCCATGGCTCACTGCAACTAAGATACTACCCCCAAAAAAGTGAGTGGCTTTTTTGAAGCAGTGATCAGACACGAAGCTGCCTCGAGCTCGTGTCATTGTTGAGTTTGAATCGCATCGCAAGCCGCATCTCGCTCAGCACTCGCTATACAGGTTTACGGAGAGGGAAATACCTTCTCTTGCGCGAACAGACACGTTATCAACTTGTAAAGATGCCCATACGCATAAGCTTTTACTGTTGTTGTGGATGGCAGCTGACCAATCTTGCTTTGTCGCTTCGGAGCTGGTTTTTTGTATGAGGAGATGCATGATACTGCTAACATTAAGTAATGGATGTCTTCCAATTCTTCATACAATTGCCCGCAACTTTAGATGAACAGCACGTGCAAATTGCACTGTGAATATTTTCAAGATTTTTTGTCTTCAGGATGCAGGGTACTTGCGTAATCATTTTGAGTAGTGATCCTGGCCTCTCCGCCGCAAACCCAGCGCGACAAGAAATCATATTTTGCAGGAGCAAGTGTGAAATGGATTTTATAACTGACTATTTATCACGCGTTGCGTCTTGCGCACGTCGGTTCAACTGCTGTCACAGCGTTTTCTTCTGACTAAACTGCCTTGTTGCTCCATGATTTCTCCACATATCTTTATGGAAGGCAGATTTGATCCTTTGTTTGGAAATAATGGAAGTAATTTTCTTCACAAACATGAGGTGCCAGTGTGTGGTGGTTGTCATCCAAAACAAAGTCACACGAATGATTGTGAGCAGTCCCAAATCTCCTGCGCTATGCACATTAGTTATATGCACACGTGCGAGCAGTTTCTACACTCAAGGAGGTGAGGCTCACGCTTTCTAACGCTACAAAAGTATAAATATGCGTGCGTGTGCCAGATGAGAGCTCTGAGCTGTTCCGCTGGCCTTTTCTCGCGCATCACAATACATCGCTATGATCCCCTGGCCATCTTCAAGTTGGCAGTATGGCATGTGTCTTCGGGGTTATTGTCCTATTTATTGTAGCTTGCAGGTCTCTGACAGCTGGAAATTGTAATTGTGCCTGAATTCTGCCATTCACGTTTTGTTGGGTAGTGTACGCTTAAGTTCAGGGGGAAAAAATTGGTCGCGAGAAGCGCCTTGTCGCGTCAGCAGCAGTTTCATTCGTTTTAGGACCATGAAAGTTGCCGTTGAATAAGAGTTGGAAGGCTGCGACCTACAGCACTCTAAAGCTGCAATGCAGGCTCATTAAAAAGCAATGCTGTCTGAATACATCCTCCATACTCTAAGTTCTCAGTAAAGAAAGTTACAATTTGCAAAACGGTAAGGGCCGTGAAGCGAGTACGTGGCATCAAATGTACTAAACTGTACATCCAACATCTCGTGTGCACGCTGGCAACGCATTTCCGCATTGACAGCTCCTGCCTCCAGATCAGCATGTAAAGATGTAAACGCATTCGCTGTTAAGCAGGTAGATGCGGACCAGCTTTTTGCGGGGAAATCATTGTAAGGTAATTTTTAAATGGACCTGAAAAATGAAGTCTTAGACGCCTTCTGGTATTGTAGCTCTCGCTGAAGCCGCATGCCTATCGCCGGTTTCTCGCTTCTGAGTGGCATGGAAGAACATCCACTGCTTTTGTCTTCGTTCCACGCGCAATGCTGGCCTTCGTGATCATGGCGTGAATGAGCTGCCTGTCTCACTGGTCGCCCATGTCCGTGACCTGACTTTTATCAAAAGTCACCTCAATTTAGCTACAGAAAGGTTGCATGAGGGGAGTGGCTTTGTCACTATAGCTTGTAAGTGGGATGAGGCACCTCTGACGGTCACAGCGCAGTATCTCTTAGTCCCGGCGAGATACCTGACCCGGACCGACGTCGCAACAGCGCAGAGGCGTGCAGCCTGGCGTGTATCTGCAGCATGGAATACTCCAGAAAGTAGCGCTGATGTGTTCGGCTGCCTTGGCGACACCGTTTCCTTTCTGGTGCGCACTATACAGCATACAGATTCCCTAGGTCTCAGTATTCACCATCGTGCAAGGCGCAAGCCCTGCATCGACAAATGGCTCGTGCCATACTTGTACTTGTACTGACCCTATTTCCCCAACCGTGAACACTCAGTTACAATCCTGTCATGCTGATCTTCCTGTGATAGAGAGTGGAGCATTGGTGAGAGAACACACAGAATGTTTATTTTGGACGAGTTTTGAGTTGAAATGCCTACCGAGCATTGGAACATATGGCTGGATTTTACGCGTCTGTCGTTAAATTTTGTAGACCAGAGAAACCTTGGTCCAACATGTGCTTGCCTTTTGGCATTAAGAGACCCGCTTTTTCAGTTACACATCGAACTGAGCGTGGTCCTCCTATGGTTGATCCATAAAGACACTTTGTCTTGATGCCACGAAAATTGCTTGTGACATACCACCCCTGCTGCTGCACAGATGTGCACTGAAAACTGTAAAGAGTGAATTGCTTAATTAGTAGTCGCTCTGCTAAGCATTGTCTTGAAACCCACTTGCAAGCTGTATGCTAGAAGTCTGCGACTCAAAACGGAAACCCAACGCGCCCCTATTACCAGTTGAAGAGTGTACGTTGCACCGTTTAATATTGTGGCTGCCCGCAGCAGTGGAAACTTTTGCTGTCCCCACCAAAATGGCAAAATATTTGTCTTTGCTTTATCCATAAGATCATATAATGGTATCGGAGCAGCATTGGCACGCTTTGTATCACCAAATTTGCGTCCGTAAGCAAGGCAACACAAGCAATGGGGCTACATTGAATATTTGATTAGGAGGGCTGTCGAGTTTGCAACATAGTGACTAGGTGGCTACAGAGAGCGCTTGAAAGCAGGCATTCAAGGTAGATATGAGCTTGCCTTTGCCCCGTTCGTAAAGGTCATCTACCGTGACTTGTTGCTTTCCTGCGATTACCAGAGGACGGAGCATCAAAGATAAGAGCAAAGTGAAGCACAATGCAGCTGAAGCAGCGACTTTAGGCGTAACGAACATGCTTCGTTTTTTTTCAATAGAACGATTCAGATGATTGCTTGTCGAGCAGCCTCTCAGCTCACTGAAGCCGGAGCGCTGCACATAAGAATGCTTTTTGGATATCGAAATGAAGCCCTCACCCCCTCTACAAATAGGCCTGTGGGCAGTTGGCGAGGGAACAGAGTTTCGCTCTTCTAGGAATTTATATAAGAAAAGTTGGTGATAGTTGCGGGCAGGTTTGCAGGCGTCTGGATTTTTTGTCACTCGCTACTTGAATACGAGGGCAGCGCACGGCTTGAGGGATTTTGCGCAGCCATGGCTACGAGCTGTCCAAGAAACTCCATGTGCAGCTTTTCACTGCTCTAATACGCGTGCTTCAATGCAATATTCTGCGTTATGGTGTGACAGTGTGGGAGGCGAACGCGGAAAGGAGGTGTAATCATCGCGCTTGTGTGTGGTTGTACACTTGACGAATAACACAGTGAGTGCGCTAGATCGAATGGAATCATTTGTGAGCAATACGCTCAGTGTCTGTGCTGGTAGCCCTGTTGGTGCTCCCAGGGGGAACAGGAAAGTCGAAGAGCACCACGATAAGGCAACTCGTATCTACATCACCACGGCGCCAAGGGCTGTGTACGTTTACCAATCACAACTGCTACAAATTATGATTTCAGTCCATTGACTTGACAGAAAGGCGCCTTTTGCGGGTTCCAATTTGTTTCAGCTGGGCGAGACGGACACCGTTTTGTCGCTACAAGTATTAAGCGACCTGCATTTTCCTTGTATGCGCAGCTAAAGCCGCACAGGTTATTAGAAGACGGCCCAAAATATAAAGCAACCGGCGTTTTTTTCTTTAGAGTGCCAAGGGAAAAGCTTGCGCTCCAATGTGGTTTACCGGTCTTTATACAATATGACGCCTTTAGGGGCTGCAAGCACGTCAGGTGCTCCAGATACTTTGGCAACAACTGCTGGAAAAGCTAAGTATTCTGGTCCATTCTCTTTCTGTAAATGAGAAGTATAGTCCGCCTAGATACGTGAAACGTTCAGAAGACGAGCTAGCCACGGGATTTGGGAGCTATTCAGTGAGCGTACATTTTGCATAATGGGCATCACCGTAGAGCTGGGGGCACTTAATTAGCATTGGCTGCGAACCAGAGCCTGTTTTGCGTTCTCGTACTGCTACATTATCCTTGAAAATATCCGTGTCCGAGGTTGGCTGACTCCGATGGATACGGAGAGGCTAAGAGTTTCTCACTGCGGCAAGGGCAGCCCGGCCACTTTTCCCCGCTAAAAGATAGAGAAGCAGAGGAGGTTACGAGAAGAGAACGAAGGGCCAAGCAGAAATGGCTACGAGAAGACAAGGAAGGGATAATCAGCTAGCATCTCGTGGCTCTGGATCCGTACCGAAAACCCCGGCAAACGCACCCTCAACCATTCTACGCAAGAAAGAACTATTGGCATTCGCAGCTTCCGATGACCTGCGCTTCACTTGATTGGCTGTAATGTATAGTATGGGCAGTTCAGGTAGGCGCTCAGTTTCAATTCTACGGTGATCTTGATGTGCAACGCCGACGCCGTTCAGTAAATGATCGGACACCAGAGCATTCTTGAATCCGCCGCTTCTGTTCCGTTTTTAATCACAAGAATTCTGCTGGGCCTATGAATACTTTTACAACTGCATCGCGAGAGGCAGAGAAGCCAAACCCGTCGGCTGCAGCCCCTCTGACTTGCTGGGGCCCTGGCACTTTGACCTCCGTGTTTAGTTCGTCTAATCGAAATAACTGTCCACCCTGACTTTTTGCCCATGACCACTGTCGTATCTGTTTTAATTTCAAATTGTGCAGACCAGGGGCACACGTTTTTCAGTCTTCGGATTCAATGATCCATCAACGGCCACTGGCCACACCACCCCCCTCTCCTCTTGGCTGCCAGGTGAGGCAATCGCGATTTCCAATAATGTTCAGTGCAGCAGCAGCAGCGAAGAGGTGACTGCAATTTTTGTGGTGGGGTGAACTAGTGAGCGAAACAATGGCCAGTAACTGATGAAATTCGGACCATTGCTGTCCCTCCCAGGAGGCGATAGGGCAATTGTTCTAGGTGTCGGTAAGCTCTTGCTTCGTGCTATATACGATCTTATTTGCCAATTCCACTCTCAGAGTATTCATTGTTGCACCTTCGCCAGAACACGCGAAGAAGTAACGAGCTGCTGCAGCGGCGGCGGAGTGCTGCATATGCATTCGCAGCAGGTCCCAGTTTGCTGCAGCAGCGGGTAATGTTGGAATGTCAGGCGTGATTTCCGCTAAATTCGTGAGGACTGTGGCCTCAGTTTGAGCGAAGAACAAGTATTCTTTAGGAGGCATGCCTGGTGCTTCACACCTGTAAAACCCAGTTGCCAGCAGCAGCAAAAGCAGGAGCACGCATAATACGGAAGGGACATGCGGATAAGAAGGAAAAACCCGCTTTTGAATGCGAATCTTTGCCGCTTTCTGGCAGCTTCGGCTGAAAATGAATTGCCATGGCCAGTCTGTATACATCCTTCCTGCAGTAGCAGCCTCAGTAGCCCAGGACCACGGCATGAGCAGCAACAAGGGCAGAAACAGGGAAGCCTCAAATTCGTACATCCGCCGCAGGGCATTTTATGGAGAGAGCGATGGCAAAGACACTGCAACAGCGCAGACAGCACGGCGTGTAGAGGCGCGCAACGACTTTGCACAACGACAGCGCAGGTATGCTTCAAGGCAGCGGGACAGCAAGCAGCGAAATCCATTCCGGCAAAGCGGAGGCACAGCCAGTGCAGGCTTGTCGCTAGTAATAGAAGGCAGGCGGGCAGTGCCTTTGCGTGGTGTGGTGACTCCAGCGGGGCATGCTGCAGTGCTGGAGGCAACGAGCACAACTCAAGTTTCTATGACAGAAGCAAGAGCACATCCTTCAGCAAAAGAAACTGGATGCATTCAGACTGCGCAAGTTTCCTGCGTGAGCACCTGCTCTAAACGTGAGGGCCGAAGTGGGGGAGTCAAAGCAGCAGCGGAAAGAATGGCGTCAGTACGTGAGGTCCTGCGATCAGCAACAACACCTGTAACAGAAGCCGTTGCCGCAGAAACGGATAGAAAAGCAACGCAACAGCGGAAAACGTACAGCAGCGACAGCAGTGGAAGCAGAGAAAGGCGTCAAAGCATACTTGGCGGTGACACTCCACAGCACATAATCGGCAGAGTCCTCTCTCGTGTACGGAGGCATGTCGCAGCTCGATTTAGCAGCACTGAAAGAAGCAGCAGCAGCGATGAAGCCAGCAACGGCAGCGACTCGAGAGAATGGCAGAGTATCTACAAAACATTGCGGACCAGCAGTGTCAGCCGAACGCAGGGAATAAAGGGCAAAACCAGAGCGAGCAACTTCAGACAGAGGACCAGCAAGGCGCACTCAAGGACGCGCAGTACTGCCACGAAAGTATTTTACTACAGCACCAGCAACAGCAGCATCAGAGGCAGGAGCAGCGGCAGCATCAGCAGCGGAGATTATAATCATAGGCATTTCGCTGATGCGACTGTGTTGGGTGATGAGGGCAAGCTGATAGGACGCAGCAGGAAACTTAACCGCGGCGCGGTAAAGATAAGAGACCGCAACAGCAGCAGCAATCACAGCAGCAGCAACACTAGCAGTAGCTGCGGACAGATGAAAGGGAAAAAGGAGCCGGCTGCCCTTCGTAACAGCTTAATTCAACCCAAGTCACTCCTGCCGAATCCCGCTCGTAAGGTAAAACCAACAATGAGTCTCTTTCCTTTTTCTGCTGTAGCATCAGAACCCCGATAAGCAGTAGGTAGAACCAAGAATGCGTTTTGTTCCTGTTTTTTCTGCCGCTACTGCAGTAGAAAAAATAGGGAAAAGGCAGGAGGACAGGGTAGGTTTAATGTAAACATTACTACGCTTCTGCGTTTTGCTACTTTACAGACGCTGCTGCCTGCAAATCAACAGCTTTTCGACGGCCAGCTGCTGCAAACTACTCCCAGCGAAAATTGTAGTAGCATGGGAGACTCGTTGATTAGCCAGTGGCTGAACTATTCTTCAGCGGTAATTGACGAACGGAACCACAGCAACTTCGCTTCGTTACTGTAGTCTAATGCTGAAGGTTCAAATACATTTATCGCCCTGCTGCTCCTGCGCGTGTGCGCCTTTTGAATTGTTGCTGCATCGGCGCTGCTGTATTTTTTTGCTGCGCTGATGTCTCCGCAGTTTATCGTTGAGGATGAGTCTTCTGACCTGGCCGATATTCCCCAACACTTGTGTGTTTCCGCGTGCACTCCTTTCCAGACACCTGCCTTCAACATCAGACCAAGAACAACACCAGCAGAGGCAAAAGGAAAAAAGAGTTGGGCGCAAATTGTCCGCGAGCCCATTGCCCTCAACCCGGAAGATAAAGATTTTATTTTACACTCGAAGCCTGAGGAGGTCATAGCCCGCATCAAACAGCGTTTAGGATTCCTCAGTAGCAGCGGCAACAGCAGGTGCCACTATTGCTGCAGTACGCGTCTTTCTTCGTATGGTTGGCGAAGACGAGATGCAGGGCCTTGTAGCCGAGCTCTGTTTTCATGGGACTCAGGTCGACCACTGAGCGGCACACAGGAAGAGGAGGAGGCCACGCAGTCGTGCTCTGCTGCAGAGGAAGAGGACACCAGCGGGCAGCAGCAGCAGCAGTCGCGGGAACAGCAACAGAGAGAGGAAGACCGGGGGAAACTTAGTTTAGGGCTAATGACATGTTTTCCAGGCCGCCAGTGGCTCCCAAGTCTTACCATCAGCGCCCTTGAGCATTCTGGCGTAGGCGACGTCCACAAGAACGAACCACTTGAGCGGCAGCAACAGCAGCAACAGCAACAGCTGGCGGAGAAACGACTGAAACGTACTCTGCATATTTCTAAAGAACAGGCGGCAGCTTGGAAAGTTGCAAGCCAGTCCCCACTTGCTAACCTTGATTCCAGTTGGGCTGCTGCTGATTCAAGGGTGGTAGCCGCAGAAACAGCCGATGCCGCAGCAGAAGGGAAGACACTTCCCCTTAGTGACAGCCTTCTCTTCCGCCTATCACCCGACTCGTCTTGTTGCCCAGTCTCTCCCTCGGAATTCACGGTCGATGCTTCGCCTAATCGGCAGCAATTGCAGCAACAGCAGCTACGACAGCAGCTGCAGCAGGTACGCCCAGAATATAGCAGCGAAGATGGAGGCACGTGCAGTGGAGCGTCGCCAGAAGAAGTGCAGCAGCATCAAGAGCAACAGAAGCCGCAACAACCCACAGACCACGCCAATTGCGCAAAGCAACTGCGACGCATGGGATATCCGCAGCAGCAAGGATCTCCGCACCAGCAGCAGCAACAGCAGCAACAGCAGCACAACAAAAGCAGGGCGGCGTCGCCGCACCTTAAGTCGCTGTGCCAGCGAGTGCACGGAATTGAGGGAGCAGCCGCAGCAGCGCAGCAGAAAATGCAGGACACGCAGAGAAATGATCCGCTGAAAGAGATGCAGCAACAGCAGCCGGCGTGGATGACACCAGAAGGACCCCTTGGAAGTCCAAAGGAAGTAACAACTGCAGCGATTGGCTCGCAAGAGCCGCTGCAACATCTTCAGCAGCAGATGGGCGGTAGTGCCACTGAGAATCGGACACTGGAAGGTGCAGAGCAGAAAAACGCACGAGGACGCACTGAGCAGCAGCAACCGCAGCAGCACCGGGAGCAGCAGCGGCAGCCGTCATCCACATTAGGAGGTCCTGACACCGTAGAAACCTATCCAGCAGCAGCAACAATGTTAGAAGAAGCTGTAACGGGGCATGTAGCCGCAACAGAAACAAAAGCAGCAGCAGAGAGGCAATCAACAATGAGCGCGATGTCAGAAGCTGCTGCTGGAGTAACAGCCGCAGCAAAGTTACCTAACGACCCATCTGTCTGTGAGTCGGGTTTAGAAGCAAGCGCCAAAGCAGCTAAATGTACAACAGCAGGAGCTGCCACAGATAACGCAAGCATTGAAGATGACGCAGCAATTTCTAATGGCTCCGTGGCTTCCGTGGCTGTAAAGCGGCCGACTGTGTTGGAATCGATGGACTTAGCAGCAGGGCGAGCCTGTTGTGCTGCTGCTGTTACTGCAAGTGCCAATGCGGCAACAAACCCTTCCACTGCTGCGGCTGATTCGCATACTGCAGTGCCTACTTCTGTCACGGCAATCCTTGCTACCCTGCCTACTGAGAGTGCTGCTCCTTCTAAAACAGTAACGGTTCCAACGCTCGCAGTACCTTCTTGCGCTGCAGAAGGTAATTCTGCTGCTGCGGCACGATCTGTACCTGGTGCTGTGGCACCAGCTGCAATAAGCCAGCCGGCTGTGCTGGAAACGACGGACTCAGGGACGGCGCGAACCAGTTGTGCCGCCACAATCACTGCATCTGCAACCACGGCAGTATACCCTCGCAGCGCATCGGCTGATACTCATACTACGGTGCCTACTGTCACGGCACTGTGTGCTGCCCCGCTTACTGAGAGTGGTGCTTCATCTAAAAGTGCAGCTGTACCTACGCTTGCATTACCTCCGTGCGCTGCAGGAGGTGCTTCTGCTGCTGCGGCACCAGCCCAGGCTACTTTGGAAAACGCTCCTGGTGCCGCGGATGCTGCGAGTCGAGCCGCTATGGCTGTTTCCTCCGTAGATGAGCCCTCTGGTGATCAACTTGCTCTCGGTCCTACTGCGATGGTGGCGGTTTCATTGAATTCAGCACCAACGGGATTTACTAACGGTGAAAAGTCGCCCCTGCTGCGTTCTTGTACACAAGACTGCACGCAGCAGCCCCGTGCAACCAGCAGCAGCCGCGGCACAAACTGCAAGAACTGTTACCTACAGACTCCTTACGGCACCTCTACCTTTGCCTTTGCAGCGCCAGTGACGTGTGTAGGCTGCCTGCAACAGCAGCTGTTACTGCAGCATCATCACGTGCAGCAGCACCACGGGTATCCGCAAGCCCAACCCACTGTGTACCAACAGATATCGGAGCAGCGGGCAGAGCAAGTGCAACCGGATCAGTGCGGGCAGCTTCTAGACCTGTCTGCTGGCATTTCTGTTCACCCAGGAGCAACAACAGCAGGAGAAGCAGGTCAACAGTCAAATCATTTTCAGGGACAACACCGCCAGGAGGTTTTAGGCCGCGAACTGCTGCAAATACTCACGGCAGCAATCGAGTCTTCTGCTCGAAGCTGTCGCCACGGGCAAGAGGCCCAGAAGAGCCACCAAAGCGGCCACGCCAGCCAGGGCACCAGAAATATGAGAACTAGCCGCAACATGGGACAACAGCGCGCAAGGCAGAAGGCGGACGTTCACATAGACCAGCAAAATGCGGAGTATAGGAAGGAGAGGGAGAAAGACGGAAAGCGTAGAGGAAGAAAGTGGGTCAGTCACGGCAAGCGCAGCTGCAGCAGCAGCAGTTCTTGCTGCTACGAGCAACATAGAGCCCTCCGTGTTGCAGAACAGAATGGGACACATCAAGAAATCAGGATGCTCTCAGCAACCAGGGACACGACGGAATGCGTCGGTACCCACCGACAGGCGCGGAGCCAGAGTCGGCCTGCTTCACTCGTTGCCGCTGCAACTGTCGCAGCGACTGCTGCATCTGCTCCCACCCATCTTCCCCGAAGTGAGCCAGCAGAGAGGATGCGGTTAAACTGCTGTAGGGAGCAGCGAAAGGCATCAGTGCTGACGAGATGTGAAGCGGAAGAGCAACTCGAAAGGGGCATAAGGCTGCAACAACGATGCCGTTTACTGCGCTTGCTGCAGCAGCAACTGGAGCTGCAGTGAGTGACACTATACGTTTGTGGACTCAGAAGCCATAAACATCTTGAAAACGCATCTGAAGTTCCAACGTTTCGGGTTTGGAGGCCGTTACGTAAAAGGACATTCACAGGGTCTTCTCAAGGGGATACAACAGTGGCGTAGCACTTTTTGCTGGGCTCGCTCAAGGCGGGTGTCCTCTTGCGCAACGACGCAACTGCATTTTTCGTCCCCCTGTATGCTGCTTTAGACGGTTTTCCGAACGGAGAACACTGGTGTTCGTGATAGCTACCCAAGCGCAGTTATTACAGAATGTCCAGCTCGCGTAGTCCGCTGCAAATCAATGAATACATCAATACTTGTCATGCTCGTGCCCTACCTAAAACAACTACATGACAGGAGTGTATTATGTTAAACTTGTGTACGCTCTAGATACGCTGCCGGCATAATAATGCACAGCGCCCGTCGTATGCATGTTGAAGCCGGCAAGTTGCCTGCCCTGTGGAAGATCTAGCGATGAGGATCTTTTCGCACAATATTCCTACAATTATCCGCCATGCTAATCTTCAGGCAGCACTCACGCGCAAAAAGCGACTGCGGCTGCCGCTGAACCCTCTTTTCCACATTCATTTTATGTCTGTCTCCTCTGCACGTGCAAAAAGGAAATGAGGCGAATATACGAGGCACAAAGTACAGTGGGCCTTCTACACTGAAAGCACCCACATGCAAACACACGCAGGCCCGAATGCACTAGCACGCCCAACTCACTGCAGTCTCCAACGCCGTCCACCGCCGATGCGTGTTGAAGGCGCGCATCAACAAACATGTTCCACTTCACAAAACACCAGACATAGAGCGGCTCTTGTGTGATTAGCTTGAGGCCCGCTGGCCGTCTGGTGGGCACTGCAGAAGGTTTGTAGCACCACCCAGCTGCTGCTGCAGTGACCAAAGTTCATCGTATCTGAGTCTGTTGAATTCAGCTTATCTCTGAGAGAAGGAGGGTCGGGTGGGCGGCCCCAACTGCAACAGTGTAAGGTCTTCAGGCATATTGAGACCTCCGGAGCAAAATTGATTACGGGGTCCTCGTCTACAAAAACTGGCCTTGCCGTACGCCAGAGAAAGCAGCATGGGACTTGAGCGCGACCCGCCTACCGCAATGTGAGGTCTGCGGCAGTCTTATCAGATACAACAAAAGGCCATATGGCCAACAACCACGTGCAAGAATATGTCAGTGCGCGGGTACTGTCTTCTGATCTTCGCCGTCTGCAGTTACCCTCCAACTGCCCTTCGCTGCTGCTGCTGCTGCTTCCAGCTCTGCCCATCGCTGCGCCCTTTCTTCTTCCTGTTCTTTTCGGCTGCACCAAAGCAACAAGGGCGGCAGGAGTTTGCGGAGAATAGTGGCGGGCGCTCTGCCTTATCTCTCGGCATGTCGGGATGCCTGCGGGGTGCGATTTCTGCAAAGTACTTGAACGTAAACTCATTCACCATGTAAAAGTTATCTTTAGCGTGGGGAAGTATCACTAGGAATCTGCTCACCGCTTCTCCTCAGCCACAAATCTGTTGGAGCACTCATCAAAGAGAGCCGTATCAGCCTGGGCGAGAAGTTTAGAAACATTGTACGTTAGAGTGTGCACTGTCACACTCCAATGCTGCTGTGAGCTCCGAAACAAAGCTCCTATTATTATTGGAAAAAGCTCCTGCAGCAAGAGTAGCAGCAGAAGCAACAGCAACAGTCAACATACAGCTATGATTGATGGTACAAAGAAATGTCACTTTCAATTCGGTCTCCCAGCCGAATCGTTTGCCGTCCTCCTTCCTGCGTCTGTGCTCTGCAGCCTAACGGCTGCAGCAGCGAGTAGCTGCCGCGGCAGATTTTCAATGTACTTCTCTAACTGTTCGTCTTTCTGTGATGCAATCTGTTGCTGGCCTATGACAGTTTTGCACACTTCTGCTTCCTGCGGTCCTCTCTCTGCATCAACCCTCATTTACCTAAAGAGAATATTCAACCCCAATCGAGCTTCTTTAAACGTACCGGCCTATTCAGGTTTATCAGTCGGACGATTTTCTCATTATTCCACAGAAACAAAACACGCTCAGCTACTAGAAAGTTAGGCGATTGGATGCACTCCGCCAAGCGAGTAAAGAGAGGCAGCATCACTTCCTGGAACTCAGGCAGCTGGGTCTCCTGTAAAACCTGCAGCATGCAGCAGCAGCAGCACTCACACAATGTTAGTACAGTGTGTAGAGAAACTACTCTCGCATTCCTGAAGCACGGTCAGACAGCTACACCAGCACAAACACATGACCTCAGATATCCCTGGCATTTGCACATCCAAGAGACACCACACCCCAGACACGCTAACAAGCTGCGTCTTCTCTACTACGCATCCAACAGTCACCAAATGTACGCAGATCAAGCGTTCTGAGCAAAGGCACAGGCTCGACGAGGCGGCCTGAAGATCTTAGGGCTTGTGTTTGTGTCCTCTGCAAACGATGCGTGAGCTCCTCAACTAACCCACTGCTCACGTGCTCTAGTTCGTTGAGAAACAACACAACTTTTGGAGCGTTGCACGCGGGCCAGAAACGAACCATCCCTAATATAATCGGCACCGCCACACGGCTCTCCTTCGCAACATACCTAAAAGGCAAACTCAGGGAAACGCAGAATAGAACCCGCAAAGTGGCGGGGGAAAGCGTCTCCACTGTATATATATCAAAGTGCAGGCCAATACAAAGCAGAAGAAAGGGAGACAGGGCAGACGGGGAAGGAGAAGCGGAAAAGGCAGGAATCCCCCTGTTATGCCTCGATGCAGCTATCGTAAGCGTCAGTAGCACAGAGAGAAAAAAACACAGAGTAACGATGAAGGATGGAGCAGGCAGAGACGAGAGAACAGGTGCCGTCAACCTTTGAAGGGAAGAGAGTCGACACACCACGGTCTGCAGCAGAGAGAAACCATGGAGACACAAAAAAAGACAGACAAGAAATCACGTCGAAACGCGAGCCAAATTTTACAGACGTAAAAGCATATGTCACTAGAGCAGGACAAAAGACTACAGAAAAATGCCATTCAAAAGTACAATCAATTATCCTGATTCCCCAAGTCGGAAGGACAGTCTCGGACGAAGTACAGCAGCACTGCACGTGTTCACATCACAGTTCATAATGGTATGTATCGGCCGATACATACTGCTCCATGCAATAAGTGAGCTGCTTGTGGAAAGCCCCGAGAGATCTCGCCTTGTGAAGCGGCAGCAGTACGCGTTCGAGAAAGAGCTTGTGCTCAGCCTTGAGTGGAACTGCAAATCCATTAATGACGCTGAAATAAACAACGTAAGGAAAGTTCGGAGATAAAGTAAGTACATGCCGCTTGTATGAAAGGTGGTACCAGAGGGACGGTGAACTGAGCAACGGAGCTAGGTGCGCCGTACACACAGAGGAGCATTCCCTGCCCCAAGCACGCACACGCACACTGTCTTCGTAGGCACATATTTGCAAACCAAGCAAAAACCCAAGATGTGTCGATGTCCGTGTATGTGTACCTAGCAAGCGGTTTTTTACATGAGTATTTGCGTAGCCAAACAATCACGCACACATAATCCGCACACCATTGCCTATCTACGCTGCACACGCACGCATTAAAACAGAAGGTGCGTTGGGACTGAGAAGCGCAAATGGATGCACGTGTGCACAGAAGCAGACCCATGAAACTACGAAAGCAGGAACAGGAGAGCGAGAAGTGCCCCCAAGGGGAAAGAAGTGAATAAATGCGCGGCACAGTTATGGGCAGTTTCAACAGCCAGAAAGGGTACCTGCCGAGAATTTCAAGGAGCTCTGAAATACCATTGGGAGACTCTTGCTCATTCACAAAGCGGTGGAAAACCTGCTGGATGCTCTTGCGCACGAAAAACCTGGAAAAATGCAAGAGCGACTCACAACAAAAGGCGGAGATGACAAAAAATACATCCCAAAAGGCAGTGCAAACGGCAGCGACAAACACGGAAAAGAAGAACATCTACAACAGAAAACAACGCACAGAAAGCGACACATATAAAGACAAAGAGGCACTCCTCAAAAGATCTAAAGGGCGCCTTCACTGTTGATCTCCCTGCCTAGCCAGGAATCGAAAAGAAAGGCAAAATGAGCAAAAAAACCAGACCGAAAAAACACACTGGCAGAAATGCAGCAGCAGCAACGCTCATCCCTCTTTTCTTCAACCAGTGCATAGGCCATAAAAATACCGTACAAATCAAAATGTGGAAGTTATTCAAAATAGGGCTAAATAAATATGCGGCTGTGTGAATGCACACATGCGTGTGTACATGCATAATAGAACCGGGCCCCCTGAGCTACGGACGAAGCATACCTTAAGGCCATTATCTTTCCGTATATTCTGTGAAGGATTGTTTTTAAATAGTCCCTCTCACGAGGATCTTCTGAGCTGAAAAGTTCTAGAAACTACAAAAAAAATAACAACGCAAGCAACAAAAGAACGGCATGCAAAGAAGACCGAAGGAGCCAGATGCGAACAAAAAAAAGCAGCTGCCTTGACTAGTCGATTCAACTGTGCACTTATTTAATCATTCATCTATCAACTGGTCCAACAAAATGTCTGAACTACATGGGAAGTACCTTGAGGACAAACTGATGGTCTATAAACTTTTTCGCAAGTTTGGCGCTGACGTCGTTTGAAACGATAAATCTAAGGAAGAACTCATAAACAATCTGGATGTGCGGCCAAGAGCTGTCGAGCTGCGGCTCGTCCTCTTCAGCTTCCAAGAGCGCAGCCCCTCTGTGCTGTGATGGCGGCAAAGGCCTAAATATATTCGCGGAAACCATGTCCATCACGTCCTGCAGCACCTGCTCTGAGAAGCAGTGACGAGTGCTATTCACGTACCTGTGATACACGAGAACGGGCACCAATGCATGCACATCAGCTGCAAGCAAACGAAAGCCTTTGAGCACGAGTATGCGTCCCCACAATACAACAGAAAGCGGCTGGCTCGAATTATACACCCAATAGGACCAACGACAGATAATAACGAAGCTATGGTACAAGCAGCCATTAACCGAAAAATGCCGCAAAAAAAGATTACACCTCAGATGCATTCCCGATGCGGGCAATATTCTGCAAGAAAACAACTGAAGCAAGGGTAAACACAGGGTCGCTGCTGACTCGACTATCTCCACCAGGGCCTGCTTCTTCAAGTCTTTATCTCTCGCGAAATCCGGCGATTCAAAATCGTAGACGATGCAGCATGCCTGTAGTCGCAGTACATGCCTCAAAGCCTTGAAATTCTCCCCCAGAGAACGTGGCATGCACTTTAAAGAGCATGCGCATTTCAATCGAGGCATGCGTAAGGCGCCCCCAAGTGTCTACTAGTCTTTCTACGGGCCCATACAGAAATGAGAATGTCAGTAAATTAAACGAAAGACAAAACGACAGCTAAGATACACAGAACCACATAGAAACACAAATCCGGACCTCACAGATAATGGCAAAGTGAAAAAGAATGCCGGCCAAACAAAAAAAGAACTGAAAGCGTTAACCACGGGAACAAAGAGCCGACTGAGAAAGAACAAGGGGACAAAGAGAGACAACTGGGAGCAGGACCCATCACAAAACGCACTGCAAGCTTCTTCCGAAACAGCTCCGGCCTCTCGGCTACCGGAGCCTCCATAAGTGGCAGCAAGTCAGAGGGAAATGGACAGGGAGCGCGCGCCTGAGGCGGTCTGCCTAACAGCAACGCTCTGACGCTGTTGTTGCTAGCGTCTGCGCCGTCACTGCACAGGAAGCACGCAAGCAAAAATAAGCTGTGCTCAAGCAAAACACGGCGAGACTGTAGTGAAAATAGGGATATATATATATATATGTATGTGGATAGATGCACAGGAACGGAAGAGGCAGCGAAACAGAACAAAGGCACATCGAAAAAACAGATTCGGAAAAAAGGCAGGAGAGATGAAGAGGAGACGCGGCAAGAGAAGAAAAGCACAAAGTCTTTGGCACACAGGCGCACAAGGTCGTGCAAAAAAGCATTCATGCGTTGCAAGCAAGGATGTCATGCGAAGCCCACAGAAGCCTCCACAAACAGCACGTCACAAAGTGGTAGGACAAATAAAAGCATGCACACCGAGAAATGTCTACTTCTTGGTTTTTGAGACTGTCTGCCTGTAAGAAAAGGTCTCGCGTGCCATTCCTTCCAGTGGAGCTAAAGACGGCAGGAGGACCATCGCCCTTGCCTGCTGCGCCTACACCTGACGCTGCAGCTGCTGCTGAGAGTGATGTGGAGTCCTGCTGCTGTGTGGTCTCTGGGTTTTGCTGTTGTTGTTGCTGCGGCTGATGTTTTTCTGACTGTTGTGAGCCGCTGCGAGAGAAACTGTCCCGCGACGAGATGCGCCGTCGCATTGACTGGAAGAGTCTGAAACGTCCACAGGAACAACGTCAATTGTAGCTATTGAAATTTTAAGACGTAAAGTGCAGAAAGCGAGGAAGCCTCGCTCTGCAAGTAATGCAGCCGCATTCGTAGCAAGACGCATTAACACGCAGGCAGCTACATGTACGTACGTAAAAAAGGCACGCACGGGGACGCCACGCACATACACCAACAGAAGCGAAAGGAACACAGAAAACAATAGATGGGCAGAGCAATGGCGCCACAAAAACAAAAACTAGAACAGAACAAAGGCAGCAACCCAAAGGTACAGCAAACGGGAAAGGCCCAGAATATTCGATGATGCAGCAGACAGATATTCCACATTTCGAACACGTAGGCAGACAGTCGAAGTACTTTAAAGTTACTAGAAAAGCCTACTTCATCTTCAACATGCGCAGACAGGTTGAAAGCCGAGGCGTAGAAAAATGACGAGCAGCACCCAAACTGGCTGCAGTTGCCTCAAGGTCCCGCATACATGCGCAGCAGCAGCAGTGATGGGGAAGTTACTTTTCGCCCATTAATTATCCTTTCTGAAGAAATGACAACCAAACAACAAATTAGAGATCTCGATAATATGGGCAACGCACGAGCTGCCTCTATTCAGTACTCAACCAGCCAAATTACATTATTCTGCTTTTCGACTATCCCGTCGTCTCCGTTATAGTAGCTTAGCTTGTGGGGCTCAAAAATTTGGTCGCAAAAAGTGGTACACTCGAAGAGGCCATAGGCACGCTTGTCCCATTCTACAAGATAAAAAGAACGGGTGATGTACTTGTCTCACCTGGGGTCTCACGCTCGAGGCACCGAACACAAGCAAAGATTACTGCTGCTGCCCTCACGGATGCGGTTTTTGTTGTTTCCGCTACTGCTAGTCCTTCTGCTATGGTGCTGCTTCGTTGGTTTTCCCGCTACTACGAAGGTTGCCGTTGAGGCTGCTGTTGATGATGCAACAACTGTTTTCAGTCGAGCTCCTGTTGGCACTGCTCAACCTCTATCAATAACAGTGTGTTTGCGCGTCTTGTTGCCACTGGTTTCTTCCTCCTGCTGAAGACGACGGTGATTTTCTCTTGAGAGGGCAGCAGCGCGCTGGCGACTTCGGTAGGGGTGCAGCGAAAGACAAGTAAGCGTGAGGGCGTTTGGAGACCTCCTGAAGCAGTAAAACTGCTGAAACGGGTGGTTTTGCTCTAAAGGTTCTCTCTTTGTTGCTATAGCAGCAAAAGAATGATGGACGCGCAGCAGGAAGTCTGCTGCTGAGCAGCAGCTTCAGGAAGACGGGCTGATGAGCCGCATGCGCGAAGAAGGACCTCTAACGAGGCCCTGAAGAGTAGACAGCAGGGTCATTCTAAGGTGCAGAATATCATGCAGAAGAAAAAGAAGCAGGGCAGACCCTGAGCTGCGTGAAGTTCCAGCGGCACTCCCTTGCTCAGTCGTTCTTACGCTTTTCTCAAGCCCTTACGGGAACCACAGATGCAGTAAGAAAATCCTCTAAAAGCTTATTCGGAAGTTTTAACCTGCTGGAGGAAAGAAACAGCAGCTGGACATGCAGTCAGGCCCCGGATCCCGCTTTCTACACTCTGTTCGGCTGGAAGACGGGTCGCAAACCCTCAAAAGCTTTGTTGCTTTTATAAATCAGATGACCGAGCACTGTGGCTACTAAGCAATAACAAAATGTATAGCCAATACAACCGAAGACTAGGAAGCAGCAAGGATGGCGATCGCATGTGCCTTGCTTGGGCTGGTGGCTGTACCGATGTACGTACACACTGGGTTTTACAGAAGATGGGCTACATCTAAAGAATTAGTTTTCTACAGTGCATTTTAACTCCTCAAAGGGCTTGACGAAGCAGTGCAGTCAACCATATCCCACAGGAAGCTAGGGAAGACTGCCCCCGCACGCATTCTCAACTGTTTCCGGTTGCGACCACTAGTGTTTCTTGACTGGTTTTCAGACACCAGAGGTTCAATAACTATCTTTTCAGGATGGGAGGCTTTCTACACCGCACATGAATAGCAGTAATGGCAGCGTTTTCCTGACTACTCCAAGTGTACCTGTACAGACGAAAAATGTGTACACGGACTACCACTTGAAGGAAATCAAAGCAGCAAATAAATCAGCAAGTCCATGAGCCATAACGCTTGTGTTCCATTCTCTCTGAGAATATGACTCAGCTAAAGCTGCGTAAGAAAAACGCCTACGGTTCAGACGAGTTTCAGCGGTATTCGGGAGTTGCGCTGAATTATCTTACTTAATAAGTTAACAAGGCTTTTATGGGCAGCTTCGTGCGAACTGACCTAGGACTGGCTAGAGTCTGGAAAGAAAAAGAAGGCAGCATTTAGTGACCAGGACGGAGAGAAGTTAGTTTCATCCGGTTTTCAGGAGTACGGGATAGGGAAGCGATGACACAAATTGATACCATAAGGTTAAAAGAACTTCACCCACTGTGAGGCGTAGAACTGGCGAGGGAATGCATATGAAAAATGGCCCCATAGGCAATACCCTTTGCAAACACAAAAACACCTGATGAAGGGAGGGATACTGGACGCATTTCCAACAGCCATTGTCCCAAGGGTGATGCAAACTCCTGCATTTCCATTTAAACAAAAACACTATTAAAGCATTGCATACACTGTGTCCAGAGTGGAGGCCCTGCTTAGGTTAACGCTAAGGAGCGTGGCGAAGCCCTAAGGCCGGGTTGTTACAATCCCCTTCACCGGTATCCCTCTTTGTCAACGTGTAAGATGCCGTTGATGGTGGCTCTGGAATATCCCATGTCCTATCCATACCAGTCGCAACTGTTCAGAAGCCGCGCATGCGCCCCGTCGAGCGTACACGAGGGCCTGGCAACAGCGTGGATCAATAATCAAGTAACAAGTTTAGGTTAGCACAGGAGACAATGCGCAGGAGGCATTTGGGCTAGTGCCCTTCTCCAAACTAACTCCATTTACTTGTAATTGTTCTCCCATGAGGTGAGCAGTTCCACTTTAGCTGGTGGAGAAAGTGCTCTGCACGAGACCTTTTGGTGAGGGGATCTCTGAATGGCCTTAAGAGGCTACACAACCCATAAATTTGATGCAATGGTTTGTCGCAAAGAGATGAAAAAGGTAAAAACGGACAGGCGGACCGAGATTATCAAGGCGTTACATCAGGGGGAGACAGCTGCCTACGAGAAGCTTAGCTCTTCAGCGTGATGATTTGAGGGATTTTAGGCATATGCGAAAAGACATGTGCTCCGGGGTAGGCCTCACATCAGACTCTCAGTCTTCGTGAAAGCAGTAAAGGCTCTGCATCCTCTCCGCGCCAAAGTTGAGGGCTGCAGAATGCGTCGGAAAAAAGTGCCAAGTGCCTCAAAAGTCATCTAGGTGCGCTCTCCAAGATTCGTCTGAATGGCACCAGTGTAAACTCGCTGGTGAGTATTTTATCTCTGTAAAAGGAAAATCTACGCAAGGTGTCTTCCAAAGGAGAAATGGATGAGTACTGCTCTCGAGCATTTGACACTTCGAGGTAATCGAGATATTGAAGGGGGTAGATGCCAGCGCATCGAATAACTTCGCCACATCTACACCTTCCCTATGCTGCGACGAGCAGGAATTTTCTGTTTGTTTTTGATGGCTTCTGTGATGTGGCTACATAGCCCTGGAGGACCGATGTGATGATTTTGCGAAGAAGAGCCCCCAGCGATTTAATCTGCAGCACGAACAAGGGCTGTTTCGGCCTATCAAAAAGCGCTGAGCATTCAGTGAATGCGATGCGTATCACGCCTTAGAGAAACGTTCCATATTGCCTTTCGAAAGCCCCAGTCTACCCTCTCAACTAATGCAGGTCTACTTTTCCGGCTGTTTACCATTCGCTGTGCGTGCCTGCCCTAACTGTCCATTTAGCTGGCTGTTTTCCTCTCTGGCTTCACTTTTGTGCATGTCTACCGAACTTCACTAAACTTAAGGGCGACTCATCCCTAGACTGTCCAAAAAAAACATGGCATACCCATCGAGCTCCGAAAAAAGCTTCACTTAAAACAAAATGAGAAGCGGGGCGGGCAACTTTCTGTTGGCGCATGCCCTGTAATAGTGGGCAAGCAACACGAAACGGTTACCCTGCTGTAGTCTCGGGGTGAACAGGCAAGACCTTCGTCACTTCTATCAGCTGTTGTCTATTCCTTTTATCCTTTGCAAACATTCGGAGTTCCTTCACAAGAGACAGCTCGATCCCAGGAAGAGCCCGAGTCCAATCTAAACTTTGCTCAGATCGATCACCCGTTGGGCTGTGTAGGCCCTGTAACGTCGCCGGAGACTCGTGACCATCTAAGTCGCGGGAGACCTGAGGATCCTCAAGCATCTGTAGGTCTTCAAAGCCCTGTGATATCTGTATATTCTGCGGGGTGTGCAACATTGTTTTACAGCCAAGTGGGTGCTGCGAGTCCTGGGATGTTTGTGGGCTGGCTACGACTTTTGGGGTCTCTTGAGGGGTTTGGTCGTTCTGTAGGATTCGGTCTATTGGGCAACATGCGTTGAGATTGTCTAGGAGAGCCAAAAATCCACCAATGGTCCTAACGTGATGTGACACAGCAGCTGCAGCTCTCCTGCCCATGCCAGGGATGCCCAGGGCGAACAGCAGCTGCTGTAACGGCACACCACGGCCTTGAACTTGCTCTATCTCTTTAAACAAAGCGTCGCGAGCCTGAGGTCCCCACCCAGGCCAGCCTGCAATGCCACTCTCTCCGGCTGCTGTCCTTTGCCTGTCCACCTGAGGTAAGTGGAAAGCATCACTGGGAGCTTCCAAGTACCCTCGGCTTATGAGGGCCTCCAGGGCACGTGGTCCTAGCCCAGCCACCGCGACACCCTCGCGTGAAAAAAAACGACGCAAACGCAGCAGACGTTGAGATGCACATGCCCATCCACCAGGGCACCACAGAACACCGAATGCCTTGCCCCCTCTTCCACCTTCGCCTTCTCCTTTTACAGCCTCTTCTCCGACAAATGTACGAACAGTGGAAGCAGCAGGAGTGGCTACCGATACTTTAGGTGCGCTGCACACTTCACCTCTTCTGTCACTTCTGTCCTTCGCTTCTAGTCTCTGCTTGCACCTTTTTGGAAGCTTGCCCGTAGGCGATGACCGCTCTATCAAGCCCCGGCCACAGGACGGGCAGGCTGAAGGGAGTGGGACAGGCTCTGTCCCTTCCTGCCTATTCTCCAGATCCACCGCAACTATGTGGGGTACAGATTCCCCCTTCAACTGTAAGTGAACCCGGTCCCCAACTCTGACGTCTTTTCTTCGCACTTCCTGTGGGGAGTGCAAGGAGGCTCTCCCAACCAAAACTCCCCCCAGCAAAACTGGCTGCAGCAACGCAACCGGTGTGCATACACCTGAAGACCCAACGGTCCACTCGATCCCTAAAACTTTTGTCTTGGAAACCGTTGCTGCGAATTTCAAAGCAAAGGCCCAGCGCGGCGCTCTCGCAGTGCTGCCTAGGCGCTGATGCAGCGGCAGCGAATTAACCTTAAACACCACACCGTCACAAGGGATATCTTCCAGCCGAAAGGAACACTTCGCTGCTAAACTAGCGCCTGCCGCACGAGTGCTGCTTGCTCCAGCGGAGCGTTCACAAGCCGCATCGGACACATCAGACGTGCCATCGCCAAAAAGTGCCGAATTAGTGACACCGCCGCCAACAGATGCTGGGTTGATAGCACCGCCGCCAAGAGGCGCTGAATCTGCATTACATCCGGGATGACGGCTGGCGCCATCAGCATGTAGCGCACCAGCAATAGCAGCGTGAAGAGCTCCAAGGTTTGACATATATATTTCATGACTTCGGCTTTGCTTACTGAAGGCTTCCAGAGCGTCTTTGCGTCCGACTACCAAAAGACAGTGTGGCAACAACACCTCAAACCCCCATTGCTGGAGCCGCTGCAGAAGCTCAAGTTGCGTGGTGACTCCAGCAACAGCATTACCCGCCGCACTTGCAGCTGCAGCTACTGCCGATATACTGCCTCTGTGAGTTTCCTGATGGTCATCCGGGTATCCAGACAGTGCACCGTCCGATGCCCCAACCAGAGCGTAAGCACAGAAACGAATGGCACAATTTGCCTCCTCCTCAAGACGCCGCAGCATGCCCACAACGGCATGCCTGCGCCACCAACAGCAACACAACAAAAGCAGTAGCAACAGAACTGAGTGTGGTAACAGTACCCGGCTACGCTGCCTTTTTGTGGCTGCACCTGTATCTCCGCATTTCACACGTCACGTCTCTTTGTGTTGTCCACATGTATCTTTGCATTCTTTTCGAATATATACGTGGTGCCAAATATCTAAGCAAGCCTCTCGAACCAGGTTTTCAACTATCTTTGCCAGTCTGCTCCCACGCATTTGTGTCCGTCTCTCTGTATCAGTATCTGTTAAGTTGTCTCTGTACACTAGCGCGTATCGACGCTATGTTTTATGCGTTGCCTTGCCTTGGGGTCGAAAACGGCTTCAGTCCCTCCATCATTCTTCTTTTATTTAGTGCAGAAAGCGCAGATAAGCACATGTAGGCCTCGCCCCTCACCTCTAGCGTACGCGGCACGCCAAATACCCCTTGTGCCGCACTCGGTGCTGCTGCCACTGCAGTTGTTGGTGCACTAGTTGCTGTCCTTGTTTCCTTTGCATAAGGAACATCTATTACGAGAGGGAGAGAACCCGTATGCGCCATCTGCAGCGCCTTCTGCGTTATGCTTTCACCCCGCCGTCCGTCGCCCCTCGTCAGTGCCCTCACCAGCCTGTAACGCAGAATGCCTCTGCCAGTATTGTCGCCGCTATTGGTGTTGCTACTGCTAAGTTCATATGTGAGAGATACGCTCTGTCCGTCCACTTTAGGCTCCATCAGCAACGCCTCAGCAAATACATCCCCTTCAGCAGCAGCATCCGTTGCGGCAGGCACTGCAGTTGTGGGCTCTGCTGCTGCTGCTGTAGCAGGAGCTGCTGCAACTGACTCATACAAAATGTCTGCAGTATTTGTTTCTGTTGTAGCTTTTAGTATGTATTTGCGCCTTCGACTTCTTCCCACGGACGTCCTGAGCACCCCGTGCAAAGCCTTTCCAACAAATCTGGAACAGCAGCAGGAGCAGAAGCAACGCAGAAGCACGAACAGCAAGCTAGCGAATGCCTTTGGGGACCGTAGGGTGCTCACATGCTTCTTCAGTTGGCCCTACGTCAAAAGTCTAGCCGAAAAATTAACAGGCCTTACACCCCAGACCCCGGATGCGTAGGTTTTAACCGCAAGCCCTACACCTCCCGTCGCATGTTTACCTGTCGAGTCGATCGAAAAGGGCATTGGCCTCTCCAGGCGAATGAACGCTTTCCAGAGATAGCACCGGGGACAGATGCTGTAAGTTTGCTGGTGCTGTTGCTGCTCCCAGGTTCCCGTGGCCGATGCACTGGAGAGGGCTGCTGGGGCCGCCAAGTCCGGGATACTTCTGCAACAACAGGCAACCAATAAAAACTGGTAGGAGCGTGTGGCAGCACTAAATTGGCGAGGTACAATCAGGTTCAGCAGCAGCACTGGCGTCAGCTGAAGTAGCATGGGCAAAAACGTTGAGTGAGGATTCAATCAGTTATTCCGTTGAGTTGGAGCTGTGTAACGCCAGCAGGCGCTTATAACTCCGGCTCCCGTTTTACACTGCCCTTTGTTTCTGCGGCAGCTCTTGCTGCGCTAATGCCACTACTGCCTTTACTGCTACTGCAGTAACTCCTGTTGTTGTTGCTCCTCTTGTCATTGCTGCTGACCTTTTCCAGTTCGCCTAACCGCAGCCACAAAGCGTCAAACTCTTCATCTGAGGCCAACGGCTCTCCCCCTGAATAGTAGGCCTTATTCAACTCATTGATTTTACTGCACAGAAGCGTGTGGGCAGCAGCAGCTGCTGCTTTCCCTGGCGCTGCTACCAACGCTGATACTGCTTCCCCCGTTGCATTCGCTGCAACAGGAGCATTCGCTGCTAATGTTGCGGCCGCTACATCCTCAGTATTGCGCCTGTTCTGTGCAGCCCCTCCAAAAACAGGGGCCCCATACAAATATCTCGTGCTGGTGGCTTTGCTGCCTCTCCAGTTGCCGCAGCTGGCTTTACTACTGGTGTTGCTCCTCAGCATTGAATGTAGCCCGTGCCACCTCAAGCACGTCATCACAGTGGCTATGGAGAAGCCAGTAGCTAAGGAAGGCTGGTTCCGCTGCTGCTTTGGCGGCTGCTGCTCTGCCATAGTTCGGAACAGCCTGCTGCACGAAAACGCACCAGCAGACGCTCCGCTATTCCTAAAGGCAGGGGTCCGCATGTCCAAGAAAGCCGCCGATGCTGCCTCGATGCTTCTGGCTCTCAAACGGCAATTTGTTGGTAGAATGAGCCGTTGCAACTTGTGCTCCATGCTTTCGGCAGGGCAGCTAGGGTGGTGGATAGCAGTAGCAACGACCTTGCTGCAGTGCAGCAGCAACAGCATCTGCGACAAATGATAAACTCGCGAAACTAAAGAGTCCTGCATTTGGCTCGGCCTTCGCTGCTACACCTGCCGGCGCCGCAGCAGGCGTTTTACTCTTCTGCGTAGAAGTCCTTCCGTTAAAATATGTTTGCTCCCGTTACAGCAGGCTGCGCAGCTGCTATTATTATTGCTTCCGCCGGGGTCCATGCTGACAGTGAAGCTGCAGGTCGTCAGCCCGTATTTATGCACCATTCCTTCAATATTCTAAGGAATCCAGAGAAACAAATCGCCTTGACAGCTCACACATGCGCCGTGCCTGCAGTTGTTTCAGCTGCGCCCTGACTGTTGTGTGCGTTCCCGATCCATTCTTTCGGGTCGACCTCTCATGTCGCTGTTGTGTGCTGTTGTGTTCTTGTTTGTTATTGCGAGTTCGTCTGTACTGTTCCCCCTGCTGCTTCTGCTGCTCCAGATGAACTGTCCATCTACTTCTTCGCAAGATCCAAAGAAACTGAGCCACACTCATACTGAATGCAGAGCAGCATATCTCTTGGTGATGCTGCTTTTGCTGTCCCCGAAAGTATGCCAAATTGATCTCAACGCGACTCAATGCAGAGGAGATCTGAGAATAGAAGTTCCCGCGAGGCCGCCGATGCCGGCCGGTGGCAACTGTTCAGGAACTCTACAATAATGCAAAGACTTCATTATACAGCCCATGCCGGTTTTTTTGCAGTCTTAGTTCTGTTGTTCTTTTTAGCGGCGGGTTGCATGTGTTGGGGCTGCAGCCCCTGGAAGTGGGCCCCACAGCAACTTCTTCTGTTCTGAATCGGTGGCACATTTCTTACGTAATTTAGTACCATGCCGCAACCGAGGGAGAAGTAGCAGCAGGAGTAGGAGCGGGTTGTTCTCTTCTTCAAGGGTGTCCCCAGCACTACGGGGCTCCCTTGAGGGCTCATCGCTGCTTTTGTTGCCTTCGTCACCGTTCTTCTACACGCTTTCTTCACAGTATGTTTTCTATTTACAGATTCAACCAGCCTATCCTGCAGGTCCTCTCCAGACATGCCCAAGAGGTAGTACCCTCCACTGCATCCCCTGCGGGAGCGGCTGCTAATGGAGCAACTGCGTCTCGTGCAACAATTCCTGCTACAGCTTCTACTCAGCCCACCAAATCTCCTGTGACCAGATGCTGCGGTGGAAATACTCACTGCTGCAGTGTGACACCAGCGTCTGCGAGGAGCTGCAGGAGCAACACCTCGTGCTGCAGTATTGCTAGCCAGCTGCCCGAAGACGAAAGCACTAACTGCTTCTGCTTGAGCAATGCATCCTCTCAGCAGAATGGCAGTGGAGATGATTACATCCGCAATAGCAGCCACAGCTGCAACAACAACAGCGTGGACTACCAGATTTGGTATGACCCTGAGGGCCGACTGTGTGAAGGCCTGGCCCTGCTATTCTCTCAGCAACTTCAGGCGGCGCTTAACCTGGATCACCAGCAGCCGCAACAGAAAATGCGAAATTTGTCGCACCAGAGTTCACAGCGACACGATACGACATCACTAATTGTAGAGGGCCTTTTTGCTGCACAAATGATGAACAGCAGCAGCCGTTGTGGATCAGTTACAGCTGAGTTGGGCGGCCACCAACGGCAGCATCAGGTGAATACACTAGCAAGAACAACAGCGTTGGCTGTAAAAGGCGCAACTGTTTCAACACAGCCACTCAGTGGCGTGACTCTAGAGGTCCTGCTCGATGTGTGTCAAGGCCTTACCAGAAGCAGCGAAACACGTAGGCCTCCCATGCGAGATGTGTGCGTGTTCCTATTTGTGGAAACTGTAAATGGGAGCCTAATGCCGTTCTCTGCTGCCTTCGCTTCTGAAGTTGCTGGAGCATTGGCAGATAGAAGGATTATGCAACATCCCCTCAGCGGATGCGCTATCTCGCTCGTTTGTTGTGATAGAACGCCACCAGTAACCGCAGCACCAGCACCACCGACGTCAGCTCGTGGGGAAGCAGGCCGTGGTTTTGAGAAGCACCAGCAAGCTCAGGCTGAAAGGGGCGTCACCACTTCTAATGCAACAGCAAGAGGGAACAGTTTTAGCAGCAGAGCCAGTAGAATAATCAAAAAGCTTGCAGGGAACTTGGTGAAACTCGGATCAAGCTCTCTTCTGCAGAAGCAACAGCAGTTGTTGTGCTTGACATTAGGTTCGAATGCTGCTCTGGCAACGACTGCCAGGAAGTATTGTCAGTGGGCAGACTCTGCGGTGGAGCTTGTGCTTCAAAGGCAACAGCAGCAGACAGCAGCAGGACCAGCAAGCCAATGCAGCGACACTGACACATCTAGCGTGTCAAGTGCGTGGATGTTCAGCAGCTCGGATGATGAAGAGCAGCTGCAACTGGGGTATTCGGGTAGCTGTGGGGCTTTGCCATCTGACGTGGAAGACCTGGTAGACTCATCACTGCAGCCTCGCACACCCTCAGCAGCACCAGCATCAACGGCACCGGCAAGAAAGGCCACGGACGCTGAAATATCTGGCTCACCTGAGCAGCTGACTCCTCGTCTTCGAAAGAATTTGAGCAAGGAGGGTTACAAGCTAGTGGGCACTCACTCAGCAGTGAAGCTGTGCCGTTGGACACGGTCGGCTTTAAGGGGGCGTGGCGGCTGTTACAAACACACATTTTATGGAATCAAGTCCTTTGGTTGCATGGAGTTCACCTCCTCTGTCGCCTGCGCGAACCGCTGCCTCTTCTGCTGGAGGCACCACACAAATTTGGCAGCAGGTGACTGGAGGTGGAAGGCAGACGATCCGCAAGACGTACTTCATGAGGCAATGGATAAACACCTTAAAGCAATCAAGGAACTCAGAGGTAGGCGGCCACTGCCTTCAACAGCATCAAAAGCGGCAGGTGCTTCTTGAGCACGGCTAGCTTCATCATCGTCGCGCTGCGGCTGCAGCGGATATACAAGACGTGCACTGTTCAAACTGCCGTAGGAGAAATAGGTAGCATTTCTGCATTGTTAATTGGCGTTCTCTATTCCCGTTCATAGACTCGTCTTAGCTTGTTGCACTGTGGCTTTTTTTCATGCAACCGTTCGTCACAAGTTTTTCGTCGTAGTCTTTTTCATTTTCAGCTTCAGTATTTACCCTATATTTTTTGCTCTACTTTTTGGTTTATTTCGCGCGTTTGTGTCGCTTGCAGGTCTTCCTGGCTTGCGTGACGACTTCTACTACGAAGTTAAAGACCAAATACTGCACTGCGCGCTTTCATTGGTTGGGGAACCAATCATGTATCCCCGCATCAACGAGTTGCTGCACCAAATGCATCAAAGGCGCATATCTACTTTCCTTGTATGCCCGCAAGAAGCGTTGTTTATCCCACTCGTTTCCTGCCGCCGTTGCTCCTGCTGTTGGGGCCACCGCTACTGCTGCTGCTGTGTGTTACCCCGCTGAAACTCGACGGAAAATGCTCCCGTCTTTCTTTTCAGGTGACAAATGCACAGCACCCAGATGCTTTGCGTGCCCTGCGCCCCGTCACGCAACTTTATCTTTCGATCGATGCAGCAACAGAGAGCGACCTTAAGCGACTAGGCAAGACCGTCATCCCAAGCCCTGTCGCCGTCTTTGTGTCCGAGTGTGCCTCTGTATTCTCGATTTGTGTCTTTGTTTGCGTCTTCATATTTCTATTTCTGCGATTCTTTCCCTCTCTGCTGAACTTCTCTTGTTGCTGGAGATTCTCTGTCTCTCCGCCGTTTGTCTACTTCCCTGTTTCCTGATCAGTCGCAGTGTCTGCTTGATTGTCTCCCTCTATTCCCTCGCTTCTGTCTGTATCTGTCTCCTGTTTTTAGTGGCAGCTTTTCCTGCCATCGTTTTTGTTTATTTAAAAACTTGGGCACGCAATGCATAAGCGGTGGGAGAGAGAAGAAGCAGGCGCGGTTTGTGGGACCTAGTTCTGGGTTACGCGCATGGTTGAATGCTTGCAGACAAGCCCGTACACCGGGACTCGTGGTTGCGTTTCCTGAGTTGTATAGACATTCTTAAGACGAAAAAGCAAAGGACAGTATTCAGGTTGACGCTTGTTCACGGTTACAACTGCATTCTAGGGCCTGTTGGAGACGCTGGCGCCAGTGAGCCGGCGAACAACCGCAACGCCGCCAGCAACAGCGGTAGCAGTACAAGTAATACGAAGTATGCCAAAGGAGTGACGAGCACACTTGATAAATACGCTTCTTTAGTGCTACGAGGCGAGCCTGACATGATTGAAATTAAAGGAATGACATTTTGCGGTGGCCTTGACAGGGAGTCTCTGTCAATGCAAAATGTCCCGCGACACCAGCAGGTAACCCCTCGTTCGCACAGCTCCTCTCCACTTCACTTTCATTTCTCACGTATCCTGAGCAGGAGTTTTAAACCATCGGCGAACTAAAGAGTTGCCGTAAATGGCCAGTGGCACTGCATTTGCCTTAGATACATCTGCATTTGCCTCCCTTTGTCAGCCTCTGTGTATGTTGTTCTGTTGCTCACCCGAGGTGTCTGTCATCATGGTGGGGCAGGCAGGGATGTGGGGCTTATCGTAGGTCTTGGCATTCGCCGATGGCCTGAGACGGGCACTGCCAGAGGGTCTTTATGGATTGGCCTCGGAGCATGAGCACTCTTGCTGTGTTCTACTGGCGAACAACAAGTAAGTCTTCTCCGTCCACTTTAGTTATCTGATCGATTTTTCTGTCTGTGCATATTTCTCTATTGTCACCTGCGCTCCTAAATTTGCTTTTTTGATCCGTCATGTCCTGCATCATTTGGCTGCCGTGAATTCCTCGGTGTATTTATACGTTTTTTGCCCGTATTTTTGCTCGCTTGTCGGCTCGTTAGTGTTGTATTTCTTCGTTGCGACGTGCATTCGGCTGTTCCTTCGGCTTGACAGGAATTACTGACGGATATGGTGTTGCCTTCAGGTACTTCTATAAGGGCCAGTGGCACACGTGGATTGACTACCCCAAATTTTTTGATCTGGTGTGTCCCTCTGTTGTCTCTGCTCTGCTGAAGAGGCGTAGTCACAGTGTATTCCGTGCAAGCGAAGCTCACAGTTCTCGCTGTGTCTCCCAGATGTATTTAACAGCCAGTATTTGCGTCCTTACATAAAATAATGTGCATCGGCTCTCAACTGCAGGTAGGTGTGTGAATTCAAATATGCATGGAGTTTATCCGTGCATGTAAATTGATACTTTTGCACTTATGGATGCATGCGTGCGCACGTACACTTACCTGCATGAATGCATATTTTGTGCATATGCATGAACACCGACATGTGTTGCTATGTAAAAGCCAGTGACAGTGTGTGGCACTGTGGACTGTGAATCTCTCATATGCGCTGTTTTGTATCTGCGCTTGATGGATTTGTAATAAGGCGCTGAGCGGGGATCTAAACTTCAGTGGCATTGACTACTCGGCGGCCACACCATCCTGGGCCATCTTTGGAGCCGAAGGTCGCGGGTTCGATCCCCAGCAAAAGCGGTAAACTTCTTTCGTGGCCTCCATAATCATGCGTTTATTTTGTGTACGTTTGTGCAAGCACTTGCCGTTCCTCTGTAGGCACTTTCGTGTTGGGTTGATGCATGCACTGCCATTTTGAAGCAAGGACATCAATCGAGAAGGAATGCTTGTGCCTTCCAAACTGTTGCTTCGCGTGCACAGTTTTCTTCAGGAGGCAGGATACACTTGGGCCTCCCCATCCTTGCCAGCGTTTTTGCGTGTGTATGCTTGCAAATTAAAGCATATTCGTAAGTAGGTGTTCCACATCCTCTTATGATGAAGTGCGCTGATATGTATGAGCTTTTCGTTGGCGGACGCAGGGTATTTGGCAAGGGCCGTAGGGGGAAAGAGTTGGAGCTCTCTCAGCAAACATGACAAGAAGAGGGGACTAGGAAAACGAATGTTTTGGAATGTTTTGGAAGAGGACAGACCAAAGGCAGACCGCGTCTGGGAGGACTGCGTTGCCCGCCAGCAAATGTACTACTGCAAGCATATCGACTTGTGTGATGCGGACAGCACATGCATACACGTGTGTAGCAGGTTTCCTTGTAGGTTGCAAGCACGTTGTAGCAGTGCGTGCAGAACATTGGCAATACTGAGTGGACCATGTATTCCGCTGCCTTTTAAACGTACACTAACCTTGGAAAGCCCTACTTCTATTGGGAAGAGTTGCCCACTGCATCGCGAGCCGAAACATGCCATTGTTATGCTCCGTCACGAGGAAACCCCACAGGGACTACAAAATGGGATGTAAAAATAAGACTGAGGTGGAGAATGGAAGTAGCAGCTTGAGACCGACACAGAAAGCACAGACAGCGGCGAACGATTACGAAACAGTCCCCACCAGTTCGCACTTCAGTGTGCAGAAAGTAGAATACGAACATAGGAGAACGCAATTCCGAACTTTTGGCCGCAGAGAGCTTAAAATTGCAGATGAACCTAGGAAAGATGGACGACCTATATATGCACGTGTGATTTCCAGCGGTCTCTCCAGTGCCCTGAGGTATTTGAACAGACAAGATAGAGAATCAACGGACGCCCGCATTTTCCTATCGGCAGTCCACCCTTGCTCGCGGAAAGTTGACAGCAACGGAGAGGCGTTTTCAAACTGGAGGTTTGCGTCCCTCGGACGCTCCACCACCAACTGTCCTCTCTGCTTTCTCCCTTTCGCCACTGATTTTCTCTATCCCGTTATCCTTTCCCTTAACTTGTCGGTTGACCTCTTCGCTGTCTTCCACATCTTCTCCGGGGTCTTCCTCGCTCTTTGCCGAGGTGTTTGTATTTTCACTTTCCAGCTCATCCACATCTCCTGCTAGCGCTGCCCTGCTGCTGGGATGGTTCCTCGCTGCTGTTGCTAGAGCTCCGCTCGCTTCTAGTACTGTAGCTAACACTGTAGCATGCTTGACCTGTGCTTCTGTTTGCGAGGCAAGAGAGCTATGGCTGGCACTGGCGCTAGCGCCTTCGGGAGAGGGTGTTGCGCCAGCATGGGCCTCCCGTTCCATTGCCGAGGGCGTAGCAGATATATCAGCCACACCAGCAGAAGAGTGCTTGTGTTTAGCGATCAGTTGTCGCATTTCACCTTCTACCTCTGTTTCCAGCTCGGCTGCCTGTCGGCTTTCAAACTGGCGCACTTCGGCTTCCGCCTCGAGCAAATCGTGCTGGATTTCCTCAAGGGTTGCCACGCGCGCAGGCTGGGGGTGTTTGTCTTGGGCTGTTGCTTCTTCTGGTGGTTCTGCTGCTGGCGCCAATCTGCGACATTGACAAAAGCATGCCATGTGAATTCCTCTGTTCTCGTTCGCTCCTTAATTACCGCTCGATTGTCCTCTCCAAACTGCATTTAGCGCGGCTCAAAAGCATTAAGATGAGAGAAAATTTGGAGCTTTCTGCAATATTTACCGTTCTACATCGCCCTCGGGCGTCTCCTGGGGCCTCTCAGCTTCTAACACCTCCTCAAAAGCACGTCGCCGAGGGGTGTACAGGCAGATCCTCCATATACAGCCAATAGAGTAGGTCGTAATAGTAGCACGCTACCTCAGGTGGTTCTCGCGCCACTTTCGCTTCGGAGGGAGGCAAGCATTTTATGGGTTCTACCCGAGTCCCAGACCTCACCGCGACCGGCAATGCAATTGCTGGCCGCTGTGGTTGGGCGGGCTTCAATGAAGACTTGTTGCACTTCGCTCGTTCGCTCATTCGTTTATCTCTCCGGTGTTGGCGGGAATTCTCCAATTCCTCCTCGAAAGCTTGAATTTTGTGCGCTGCTGAGGCCGACGAGTTCCTTCGATCAGTTCGGCAGATGTTCGGCGTATGTAACGAGGCGTCATTAATTTGTACGGCAACTCACTTTCTGACGGCTTCTAGATGTTCTTCGAGCTCCTCTAGGGTCTCATTCCCGTCATCGATATCGCTGTGGTGCTGTTGCTGCTCCTCCGCAGGAACCTGGAATGCGGTTGCGAAATGCAAGGCCTGAAGAAAATTTTGGCGTGACGCGCTACTCGATTGGAAGCACCAAAGATGTACCCGCTGGTCACAGCGTCGACGCTGCACATCTTTCAGAGAGGAAACATGGTGAACACAAACTTCTGAACCAACGGCAAGAGCGAACAAAAGATACCAAAGAATCATTGTAACAACTCATTACTACTCTAGCCGTAATTCGTAGCGAGGAATGCAAAATGCCGCTGCCTGCAAGATCCATGTGGTCGATGACACCTGCATACACCCTGCTCTACATCAAGATGCGGCCCTCTCACTTCTTCATTTTAACTGAGAAACTCTGACATATATCCTAAATTTACGCAAAGTTTGGTCTATGTGTGGCCTATACGCTCTCTGTTTACCGCCAATGGTTTCCAACCCGAGGTTAGGTGTGACGCATAATGCCGGATCTCCACGAATGCAGCAACGCGCCAACAAAGGAGATACGATGGTGATCAAACTACGTGATGTAGGCAAAAGTGTTTGTGTTCTTGGGTGTTTTTGACTCCTGCTACCTGTGGTTTGCGTTCCGACGTCCCAGAAAAACCAACAACTGCTGTGCAACAAGGAATCGGCTGAGCCGCGATCACTGCCACCGCAACTCCCCGACTGTTCTCTCAAGGCCTGTGCAACTGGCACGCTTGAGCCACACTGTGTAGTTACCACATGGCGTGGCGGCAAACCGAAGGGCGTGCGCGTACCTGCATCCTCAACTGTAGCACACACCTCATTTACGTTGTTGCTGTTTCCCGCAGTTCCAACTTTAAAAAAACAAGCTGCAGTGGACACGTCCATGTTGCACGTCCATGTCGGCAACTTGAGCGGCGCAGCCCATCTGGCTGCTCCTACTGCGCCGCATGTGTGCAGCTACATGAAAGATGCTGCGCAGTGTTGTATACTTGTTAATATACCCTCTTGCATCACCGCTTCACCAGCTGCCTACGAACTAACATGATTCACTCGTAAGAACCGAACTAGTTAGTAGCCGTAGTTGCCGAATGAAACGAGGAATTCATCCCCCAAGTGCTCCTTAACCATCTTCGCCGTTATCGAATGATCTGCCGCCCCGTACTGATATGAATAGCCGTAGATTTCGACCTTTTTCTCCGCCCGCAGTACACTCATGCGACCACCCCCCGTCACGTCTGAGTTTGCGCAAAACAAAACAGCCACATAAACACGTCAGGACCTGCCAGTATGCGAGCAACAGGGAGCCCAAACGCTTTGAAACGTGGGCTCTACTAGCGTCCTGCGTAAAGACCCCACACTAGGCCTTGAATTTCCGGCAACCACGCAGATGGTGTGCAAGTTCAATTATCGATTCTGCAGAAACAGAAAATCCATGGAGTGCCATGCGTTGCAGCACCTCCACTCTTACCGGACATGATGTTGCGTGACTGAAGCGCGTTGAGTGTGTCCAAGGCTGTTTGGTAATGGTACTCGGCCTTTGGATCCCCGCGGACAAGGTACACATCGCCAACCATGTCATCTTGCTTTGGTATTTTTATGAGAGTGTACTTCTGTATGCCGTCACCCACAATGACTGCTTGCAGGGAGGACGAATACTCGTGCGTGCTCTGTTTGTTTCCTTCCGCAGATTCAGGAGGGTTCTTTGCTTCTCTCTGTTGCTTGCGCATCTCTACTAAGCGTTCGGTCAACGCCTGAGTGGCGAGTTCGAGCGAAGGCCGATCCAGCGGCGACGCCTCAGCGAGCTCGTCATTCAAAACCTCCAACGCTAGCTCTACCTCTTCAGGGGTTCTCTGTGAGTGTCCAGGCCTCTCCATCTTCCTAGGACAATTCACGCGAGAGAAGAGGTGCTCTTTGAAGGGAAACCTTCCGTCCACGTCCGTTTGGTCGGCAGGAGTGCGACCACCCGCTGGCTGAGTAACGTCGTCCGTGTTGTGCCCTTCTAAGCTGGTGACACACTGGATACTGAAACCCTGAGGTGTGGTACGGCAAGAAGTGGCAGCGCTCCTCTCCTTTACAGATCCGCTCTCCAACTCGACCTGAGAAGGCGCTAGAACCGAATCCTCCGCAGTTTCCTGGGCCAGTCGCTTCGTAGGAGATACTCGTAGAAACCCCCAGGAGGAACTTGGTCTTTTTTTCCGGTGGTGTTTGTTATGGCTAGAAAACGCCGCAGGAAGCATGTGCCGGTCTGCTCAGCTGCAGCGGCTGCAGTAGTCAGGAAGCACAGAGCAAACCTCCGCACGTCCCCTACGGTCCGTCTAGTATGAGACTTTCTGTATTTAATATCGTTTTTAGTAGTAAGCTAAAGAAACAGGAGAGGAGAGGAAAGTCCCAAGAAGGGAAGCACCAGTAACAAAACGCAACAGCCTGCTGTGCAAGTCAATGAATGTAGTGGGCCCCACGGGGACACACAGCTCTACCACAAAGTGTGTTTAAATATGTGCAGATAGATCAAGAACTAGGTTTCAATCAAGTCAAGATACTCCTGCCACCTGACACGCCCACGACGGAACAGGAGTCGAAGAATAATAAAGATGGCACCCTCCTACCGCTGTAGCTGCTTCTCAGTGAAAACAACACACGAAATCTCGAAGAGCTTTGAGCTTGAAATTTGGGCCTTCCAGAGTCTTTTAGATTATATTTTAGGTTTTGTGGAAGCCTTATCGGGAGACTATCAAACATTCATCGAGTAACGACACTAAGACGTTAGTGAGTTTCTCGCTGTGACGGCCTTTGACGTCCTCAGCTTATGCGCAGCAGGAAACGTTACTAAAAGCAGTACTTCCACTGATAATGCCGAACAGAGTAGCACCGAGGAACATGTTTGTCTTGGATCACAGGGCGGCTCTGGCAGGAGCAATCAGTGCAAACAGAAGACATGCGGCGGAGCCGTTTCTTTTTTAAATGAAACAGCATTTCTTCATTCTGCAGGGCCCTTATTAGTGGCAGTGGAGTATCTGAAGGACGCTGAGCATCTTGGAGTAGCGTGAGTTCACAGCAGCTCGGCCCAGTAACTCTAGTTACTGGGTAGGGCAAATGAAAGACCTAATGTACAATGAACTGCCATCCACAAGCCATCTGTGAAATGCGCTACAACTGCAGCAGCAATGTGCTTCAGAATTACACAGTTAAAAGGCCTTGTGTCCTAAAGTTGGTAACCAAGTGGTAGCTAGTGAATTGAAAATGTTCATTTTGTAGGTTTGTGTAAGTGAGAAGAGATCATTCTTCATCTCCAGCCAGAAAATACTCGTGTTGATTTGCGCCGTTAGTACAACGAGATTTTCCCGAAGCTCACAGATGTACTGGGTGCCAAGTGGTACTCAGCAGGATGTGCTGAGTTCGGCAAAATGCCACAACTCAAGATCCCCCATATGAGATCCTGCATTCTGCTGCCTGTTTATTGTTAACATCACCTTGAGGAGCTATCAACGCTGCCATTTGAAACCTATAGCCACACCTTCGACATAACAGGCTCCTATTCTGTTACAGAAAGGTCCTTCTATTTAACTATGAAAGAAAAAGCGAGGCGCTTTTAGTGTACTGTACGCCTTCACCGTTTACAAGCACTTTCAAATTAAAACGAGGCATTTTCAATGTACTGTGCACTTGCACGGTTAACAGCCACTTCGGCTCTACACGCATAAAACTGGTCTCTGTCTGTACGCAGGCAAGACTTGGATCTGGAAGTGTTGGTTCCCTTTCAGACGTCTAGGCGAGGCATAGTCCTGCCCTGCTGTGCATTTTACCCTGCACCTATTTACACTGAATGGTCTTCTTCCGAGTTCTCCAGCTGCGAAACATTTGCTTTTGCCTTCTCTGTGTTTGTCAAGCATGACAGCTTGCCAACGTGTGCAGTCCATAGGCAGCCAAGCCAGCCGTTTACTTCTCTGGTAGTGTTGGTTGGGCACGCCTATTAGACTTAGTGGCACAGCGAAATTAACATCCTTGAGCCTAAAGAAAACACTAAGACGTTTCATACTCGAAATCCTTTAAGGCGGATACTTTTCTTTGAGAAGTTGCGAAATCAGTATTGTGGGGAGGCCCACTGCAATCTATCATTTTTCTGTATCCGAGAATCTGTACATCGGGGCCAAGGGATTTTTGGCTTTTTGCTTCTAGAAAATGCGGCGATTCGAAGTCCTTAAGCTGCTTGCAATTTGCACAACGGATTGTCGCTTAGCGTGGCTGTTGAATTAGATATCTCCTGCACTTGCAAAGTGCTGTAGATATCGTTGCGATTATTCCACGTCTCACTTTGTTTTGTTGAGTTAGTTCAAATGGGGAAGCTTAAAACAAAGCTGCCAGGTAGTTGGCCTAACTGGTAAGGGACGAAACTTGTACAACGGCCGGAACCCTGACTGGGCACAACTCTGCACAATTCATTGTCCAACAATTATCTGTCCCTCCGCTCCTACGAGCTGTTCTTTCGTCAGTCATCGACATTTATGAAGTGTGAATGACACTTACTGACGACGTAACCCCAGCTTGATACATCTTAATACAGCTGTGCGGCTAGGAAAGCTTCTTTTCCCGAGGACAAAAAGTACGGAAAGGGCCCGTTGATCAAAGTGGAAGCGGCTCGCTCTTTTGCTGCTTCCTTAATTGTTTGTTTACATTAGACACAATATATAAATTTAATCCATCAATGTGACCCTTAAATAAACTTAGGGCATCTTCTAGTTTCATTTTCGGAACTGAATCGTTTAAGCTTCATCACTGCTTGCAAAATTGAAATTTTCATGAAGAGTCTAACCACTTACAATTTTTGGACCAGCACGAAAAACAAAAAAGCAACAAAAATTGTTTCCTTACACATCATTCAGTGTCGTTGGCGCTTAGAGACAGTGCGTCACTATGCAGCCAGTTACGGGTTCTACGGAAGAGCAAAGCTAGGCCTACTTCATTACAACTCTATGCCGTTCGGTGAAATCCATAATTCTACGTACACTTATGTAGGTAAATTAACTCTATTGAGCCATGGTGCAATTAGCATCTCACCTATCAGAGTTGCGCTCTGGCAGAACCGACAGAACCGACAGAACCGGGGAGTGATTGGCAAACAAGGCACAACCCCTCTTGGAATGTCCTGTGCACGAAGATCCAGTACAGCAGGGCGTAAGACGGCTCCTGTGCACATACCATTAGACCATCAAGATTCGAGAGGAATTCCGCAGAAGGAGCCCCTCATGAAAGAAGCACCAGAATTTGTAAAGCACGTGCACCGAACGAAGCGAATCGCCCACTTGGGGCGAAAGGTAGCACACGTACGCTGATAGCTTGTGGCGCGATTGAGCTTGGCATGACAATCATCAGCAGTCTTGCACCCAATCGTACTTCAGAACAGATGCAATATGCAGATCTCCCTCAGCTTGATTGAGACAAAGTTAACAAAACTACTCCTCGGCATGCGCTGTTGGGGAGAAGAGTTTGAGAAATATTTAGGCGATGCTCTGGTGCATCGGGCTTTTTTGGAAGCTATAGGAGTGCACCTGGCAGGTTGTGCACGCTTGAAGCGTGAAGCACTCCAGCAACTTTGGGATACACGTCGTTTGGCTTTTATCCGCCAGTGCAGGGGGACGGCTAGGTGTGCTGCTAATTGACGTGTATTTGCGCAAGGAATGGGGATGCAAGCAGGAAAATTGTTATACTCGTTTTTAGTCAATCTGCCAGTCAAGCTGTGCAGGGCCCAAACTAAAGGTGCTACCACTGATTTCAAGAATTGGAGAGAATTGCAGGCAGAAGCAGCGGACTTGGAAGGCTCATGGGCGGCTAAAGAAAGTGCAGAAGAGGCGGTAACATGAATAGCGCTCAGCTTGGGCGCGGGCAATGCCAGGGATCAGAGACTTCTTCTAAGTGCGGGAGACAATGAAACGCGGAAACAAGGGGCTATCAGCGTTTCCTTAGTATGTTTCGAGTGCAAGCAGAGGGACAAAGAACTATCCCTCACTCAACAAGAGCACTTGTTGGCCTGGAGAAACCTGCGGACGGTGTGAGGTCCAGACCATTAAGCTAGAGACTGTGCTGTTCAACTTAGCCAGGAAGAAAGGCGTTACGAGGGAGAAAGTGGCAGTCTCAGGACCTGCCAGAGCAAAGAGAAGCAACAGCTTTTAGGAGGCCAAGCGTAGAGGTCAGGGGAGACGAGCACGCCAGGCAATACTGGCATGATAAAGTGCAAATGCGAATGTGATCTGTCACAGTAGGCTGAAGCCCATCCACGGCTCCCTTGGCTACAATCAGAGCAGCAGGAGAGGGGAAACGCACTGTTACAGGCCAGCGATAAACCTTGGGTGTATCTTGCAGAGGCAAAACTGAGCACGGAAGAGGGCCAGGCAGCCACTGCAACTAAAGCATGAAAAGTGGAGGTACTGACGAAGGGGACGAAACTCATCTCCTGAGTGCTGCAGTGGAGCCCATATCACAGGATAAACAAGAACAGCTGGTAATTGACTTGGTGAATGAGGGCTAGAAGTCACTGCGCAATATGTGCATGACTGTAGTGCTTGCCTTTATGACAACCACGCATAAATGTAAAGAGCATTTTGATACGGGTGCATCTCGCAGTTTCATGAACCGCTTCATTGTCGGCCGGCTAGGCTTGCGGGCGCGTCGTTTACTTAAGGCCTCTCGATTATTTGTAGCCACTGTAGAGCTGCTGTATATCAACTCCATGGGGATAGGGAAGGAGAGAAATTGTTTTCCTTGGGGACTTCTAGTAGGAGTGGTACCATATGATCTTGTCCTTGGGTTATACTGTCCAACTAATTACAACGTAGCTTGTATGCTGATTATCCACAAACCTAAGTGAATGACCAAAGGCGCCACCTACCAAAGAAAACGGAGGGGGCAAATAAAGGAGAATTGCAGCCGCAGAAAGCGCTGATGCGCGTCTGCTGAAAAGTCCGACGATACCTTGAAGCAAGAGGTGTCTAGGATGATAAACGCAGAAGCGGCTACATTCCTCCGTCGTGCCCCCAAACAGTACAAGGGACACAGCAGTTGAAAGGTGAGAGTGCCAATGAAGGGGCTTTTATGTTAGGTAAAGGAAAGCGCTTCGTGTCTGAATTAGACGCTGCAGCGCCTTTACACCATATTGGCTTCACTTGTTGTGGACAACCCATCTCCCGTGTAATGGCGTCCAAGAAACCCTGCTTTGAGCGCTGTACGAGTATCGGAACCAGCTCCCTACTGCAAAGCTTCTATTTCTGCTACCAGCCTCCTTACACGGCGAGAAAGGAGAAACAGTCGCCATGGACTACGGCGACCTACAAGTAGTTTAGTCAGAAGGGGCCCAAAGGTTGCCGCACGAGGTCCTTGAGGTGCCAACCTAATTCAGTTAAGTATTTCATGATGCCATTCCTTTAAAGCTACAATTGAAGCTCCTACGTAGTATCCACCTCCCACTATTACTCGGCGAAGCGCCCAGCAAGACTGCCGTATGCCGGGCGCAATTGGATCGTAGTGTATACAATCTGGAAGACGCTAAGTTGCAAGCTAATAGGTGGATAGACTTGATTTATAATTCCATCCGTATTCTGGCCATAATGCCTGAAAAGCATGATGATGGTTCATGCGAGCGGAAGATGCACATGGTGTTAAGCGACAATTTGTTTAGATCCCTCACAAGTATCCCTGATTCTCCTCTGCTCCCCAAAAAAAATTTGAGATGCTGGGGAGCAGATAAGAACTTGCCTTGTATCATCGTTCAAGAATAAGAGGCAGGAGGTAAAAAATAAACATGATGTTTTACAAAGAACGTTTTACAGCGCTGAAAAGGTAAGCAGTACAAAGCAACGTCTCGGAGTTCGAAAGCATCATGCCCTAGATAGGAGCGAAGGGATACCTCCTCGAAGTGATAAGCGACCATGATTACTTCCCTTCTTCTCTTGTACTACTAGAAGCCTCTATGTAATTCTTTGCTGAACGGTGGAGATACCCCAGCAAAGGGTCCCCTTCGACAGACTCTGCCATGGCGGGCAGTCTAGCAGTCCCGCCGGACTGGCGGTGTGGCTGGGGCGGCGCTGCTTGTTCAAATATGGGTTAAAGTGATAACGCAGCTGTTGTTTAATAATGGTCAGGAATACACGTTGCCGGCAAGGGATTCGAACTTCACCGTCAGCTTTAGGTGCTGGGAAGTAATCAACAGGGGAATACCGTGGACATGAGATCCGTTGTGAGCCCTCCACGCATCGCCAGCTATGCATAAAAGTGTGCTTTCGCAAGCAGCATTAGACTGCCAGAAGATACGTAGTTGCTTCGCGTGAAACGCGACAGTGAGCAGCTCTTAAGCTTAGGCAAGCCACAAGCATTCTCCAGTCGTCATCGTTCGGAGAAACTACACGCCTCCAGCAGCTTTATCCTAGTGGTTTACGTATCACATACCTCAGGCTTTATCACCGGCACGAGTGTATTTGTGACCACTTTCAGGCGACCCATTTTTTCGAGCGGTCAAAGTGTGCGCTATCCAGGCAGCGACAGTCTGAGGGGGCTGTGGCGGAGAGGCGGGGCGGCAAGACACATTTGAAGCATAGGGTCGCTGAACACTGATTGTGGGACATTACGGCTTTCCTGCATGATTCTATCATCTAAAATAGGATGCGTAGGGAATTTGAGAATGCTTGTCTAATGCACTTGACTATAACTCAGATTTCTTCGGGATGGTGCGAGCCTTGGAAAGGTCACGACCGCTGACGAACGTGTCTTCACTGGTGGATGCACAGACCTAGCAGACAATGCCAAGTCGAGGGCAGGAAAGTGATCCGTGCTGTACACTGCGGCCTGTATCCTGCAAAATGTGCGCTTGTGAGCTTTGTTCTTTTAACTTTTGTCGTTAAATGCATGATTGTGGGTTGAGATGGACGGCTGCCAACAGCATTTCCCCTTTTCCATCAGGTATTTAACGCAGCAGCAATAGTGCAGTGGTGCATTTCAATAGAGCGACAAAATTGTCTTACAAACTCACCTGAAGCAGAGAACAACAAGTGTTCCAGATTATCCAGAACATGTGTAAACGACAGGGCTCTGATGGTGGGCCCTCCATGATCAGCCGCAGGGTCCGTGTTGCCTCCATCGTGAAGCGGGCTGAGAATCTTTGGATGCTGGCAAGTCAGCGCCATAGAAGAATCTGGGTCCTGCTTTGCTTCGGCAAACTCTGGAGTTTTGAAAATTCGCCGACATCGGCTGCAGGCACTTTTGTAGTCAGCACTTGAAGTTTGTAAGCTTGAAGCTAGGAGTGTATCGAAAATGGATAGCTACTGAAAAGATGCAGGGACGAAGCCAAGCGCATTGCAGGAAGTGCGCTTAGCTGCGCAGGAGTCCGCGGGCATAGCTGTGTGAACAGGGCCACCCCAGGGTAAGCTGGCGAAACCCTATACCATCGTAGAGGGTGCCAGATCTGGGGTTTTGCCAACTTAATATGCATCTGAGGGAACATCAGTTGGTTTCGGCAGTGCTGCGCGAGGCGGTCAGCTGGTATGCTTTGGGGCGCCTATCATGATTCTACAGCGTCCATGGAATCTTCGGGCGTTGTAATGCTGTTGTGGCTGCTCAGCTGCTGACACCAGCTTCGCTGGTGTCAGCAGCTGAGTGCAATGCGAATAAATCCGCTAGGTTCAGCGGGCGTAGAAGACAGGGAGTCTCTCAACAACTTGACGGTCACCGGGTCTTGTGTGCCTTATGTGCAAATGAGTGTACGGTATTGGAAGTTCATCACAAAGTCAATTATTCGGGAGACGCGGTCCCTCACGGATTTAGACGCTTGTGGTCGCTGTACGTGAGTAGGAGACTGACGGATGCTGTATTCCGTAACCTTAGGAGTACTTGAGAACTGGTGCAAGTTGTTCAGAGCTCTGGCAAAAGCGAGACGTTTCCAATTAAAAGAGAACACTTCTGTCACTTGCGGTTTGCCTGCTGGTTCAAAAGGCAATTTGTTTCTTGCTTTGTTGACGGCCGCACATGTGATATAGCGGAAGACGTAGGTTCACAAAGAAGCATCTCAGTGTTGGGAACATACAGGGCCGTTGAAATGGTGAAGAGCTGCGTTAGGTCTTCCATGGGAAAAGCCTGACTCCCCAACAAGTGAAAGCACATGCCCTTGCAACAGGCACCAACGTGGGTGCGAAGAGAACCAGCGAATTCCGGCCGCATGCACACGCGGCAATAATAAAGCATCGACGCTTCTGCGTTTCACTGTTCAGCGATTTGGATGAAGGCCGTGTATCTTATGCGCAGCGGCTCCTGTCCTCTCTGTGCTGAAAGCACAGTCGAAGTAAGTGAATTGCTTTTTGGAAGAATCATAGTTGCACAACTTGGGACAAAAATAATGCTAGAGGAAGATCCTAAGAAATTGTCTCTCTAGGTCAGCGTGCTGGGACACCTCAATTCTGTATACAAGCACGTCATCCTGGTAGGCGACAAAAACCCGGACATTCAAACGTTGCGGGTAAGTGTTAAACTTCACAACCTGCTTCTCTATTTCGTGTACCAATAACCGAGTCGTGAGGAACTGGGCCCAACTGCAAATCATTTGGAGACATTCACAGGTCCGACGAATACTATCGAACCAGCTGGCAGCAGTCGTACCCTAACTACACAGCCTATCTGGCTAGTCATTAGTGGAGCTTTCAGACAGCAGCTGACTCCACCACTGGGGCTTCATCCACGCTCTGCGCCTTTCTGCGATTCGTCTCTTGCTTTCCCCATTTTTTGCTTTCCCTCAAGCTCTTCGCCGCTCTTTCTTGCTGCCTGAAGGTCTTTACCCTATCCTTTTTCAGCCCGTTGAGCCTTCCTTATCATGGGTATCTGCAGTTGTTTCCTCCAGCTACGGGCGGCTTCCATGCCCAAGCTGTGGGACTAGTTGCAGCCCCCACGGGATCTTGCAACTCTCAGAGCTCTGCTTCTTCACAAGCTACCGTTGATTAATGCAGTAGGTTTTATTTAATTTGTACGATCTGTAGTGGCCATTTTCTTGCTTCATTGTGTTGCACAACATGAAACGCAGACTAACTGTTGGACCGACAAGCGGGTTCTGCTGCTATGCGCAAAAAGCTAAGCACTTCGAGCTTTCTGTGGTTCCCCAAACTAAGAGCCCCACGCTCCCACAATATTTGCCAATACTTTAAAAACACTGCTTTTTGTCAAGCGCTAAGACTGCCAGTTGCCAAATTTCTGCCAATGTTGAAGTCCTTCGCATTACACCACCTCGAGGTTGCTCAATTGTCATTAATTACTTGCATCAGGGCTTCGGCGTTCCTGACCGAAATACGAGGAATATAGTGCAGATCAGGTTTTTCTCAAATCGACACAGGGTTGAGGCGTTTGGGAAGGCTTTTGTATGCGTTGAACACAAGTCTTCCGCTCATGAAGTCATATAGCTCGTAGGCCGACTACGCGCAGCGAAATTATAACAGCCAGTGTAACGGCGAGGAGCAGTTGCTTGACCAAGAATGGCACGGCCATAGTCGGGAGCCTGCAGTGCCTCCGGTGTTGCGCGAAAAAGCCCCTGCCCCATAGAACCGTGCTGATTCATTAGCTCTCAGTCGCTCTTGCCCAATTTCGTAGTAGAAACCCCCGTATCCGTGGCAGTTTAGTTCAGCAGAGCCATAAAGACTTTCTAAATGCCTTCCCTCAGTTATTCTCTTGCCAACCTTACTTGCATCCACATACAATGAGGCCTATGGGCTAGTGCAGAGCAGCTTAGGGTCGGCAGCACGAGGCCTAATAAGGTTGTCAGACCAATTAAAATATATTCTATAATGAAAAATGCTACACAGATGCCCTAAGCACTGGCGAGCATACACTTCTCTCGCCTGTGGTCCAAATCAGCCCCAAAAGACCTCAGCCGGCTGAGGCTAATGCGGGCGGCTCCGTCTCTGTGGGCACTGCGCTGCTAATTGCTGCACTTTGCGAATCCCAGGGGTGCTGGCGCATAGACTGGCGAGCCAGCAAGTGTGAGGATTCTTCGTTCCTTTCGACAGTCTGTACACTGCAGCACGAGTTAGCTTGTGGTGGCTCTCCAGAAGGCACTATTAGGAAGGAGCGGTCAGCACTGAGACGGACAACTCGGGTTGGCGTCTCCGTCTACTCAAATTGCCGCCTACTTCCCACGATATTCCTCTCCATATTCTTGCTGCAACTCCTTACAGGCAGTGTGAAGTTTTAACGGCTTCGTCGTTGACGGCAGATTCGGCAACGGCACCTTATACCGGCTACTGATCTGCTGCTGATGCCTTCTGCTGCGCTCTCTGGGGGCAGTTGCCTGTTTAGACAAAATATACATGCAGCAGGAATGTTGTGCAAAAATTATTCGTTCTAGGCCTCCCCGTCTGTATTCTCCTGTAGGGTTCGAGAGGCTTTTAGTGAATGCAGTTTGATACATTAACTCAGGGCGCTCAGGGTTTTACCTGGGGAGGAAGGCGTTAGCTGGATGCCAGTTTAATCTATCACAATGGGTGGGTTTGTATCGTTCTCTACAGGTGGAGGTACGACTCTCTCGCCCTTGGCCTTGCGTGCCTCTCGGTCCAACTCGATCTTGAGGGCCCTGGCATAGGCGTGAAGCTGGTCATCTGTTAAGGGATCAAAGCCCTTAGGCTCATAGGCAGGAGCGAACGTTGTATCCCCGGCAGTGGCGGGATCGGGAAGGGGAGATGCCTCCGCGAACTGCACGGCATCTTCCACTATCTCCTTCATCTGCAATACCACCATGTAGCAAAAACGAGCAATAGAATGCAGGACTGCCTACAACTTCGAACAACGCAAGAAGGGCCTGTACTCATACTTTCGCCTAAATCCCTTGGCGTGTCGCAGCTTCGACTTGCAGCTGCAATGTTCCACCTAGTGATGTGCTGCGCATATCAGCAAGCAGTGAACATGAGCTTTAAAAGAACTTCTGCATAGGGCTTGCCTTTTCTTTCAGCGTACCTTACGCCGCGTCAGTTCCAACGTTTCATCGTTGGCATAGCCCATCTCCAGCATATATTGCTCAAAGTGCTTGATGGGGTCGCGCACTGCAAAAGCAGCCTTCTCGTGGGGGCAGCGGAGCTCATCTGGGTCAGCCAGTGAGTGCCCTCTGGACCAGCAACCACACAGAAGTTGCGCCAGATGATTTATATATACGGCACCTACATGCCGCCCCCGGGCTACGAATTTGCATCTCGGTATGCTGCAAAATACGTGTGAACTAGGCTGCTAGCAAGTAGCCATCTGGTCACTCAGCCCTCGCGGACCGGAACCTGTAAGTCAGAGCCTCTATCAGCGAAGGGCCCTCTCCCTTTCGAGCCCGTTCTATGGCTTGGCGCGCTGCCGCGCGCACGGCAAGAACATCCATCCCGTCAACTTCTACGCTGGGTACACCGAATGGAGGTCCTCGCTGGTGAATCTCTTGCACTGCCGTGCTGCGCTGCGCCGCCATACCAATTGCCCTGAGTCGCACATACACTCAGGCAAACTTGCCTACAAGATTTCTGCATCAACAAAATACGCTTCCGACTCACCCTAAGGTCAAAATGAACAGGGGCACCACTGACAATTTTGCAATCTGTTCACGATCTCGTAGTATCTAAGTGCCCGTACCAGTTGTTGTTTTCCACAACGAAGATGACGGGAAGTTTCATTAGAGCCGCCATGTTCATGGCTTCGTAGAACTGCCCCATGTTGGTCGTGCCGTCGCCCATGAAGCAGACAGTAACCTGCAAGTCAGTACCAAACTAACAAGCCACAATACACACCAGTCTCTACAGCTTGCCCTAGGGCGATGCCGCTTTGGTGCAAGTCAGTTTGCGAAGTTGTCTGCGCGCAATCAGTATTGCACGACGCATTCGCACCACGTTCCTTCCAATATGTCAAATGACAAAATGAGCTGATATTCAACTGAAATGACCGTTATAAAGCGTCATGTTCGACGTACGCTGGTAGTGAGCTATACCTGATCTTTTTCGCCTGGCAACTCCCGCCGGGCCAGGCGTCTATATAACTGACTGAACGCCACGCCTAGTGCTATGGGGATCTGTTCCCCAATGAAGGCAAAGCCTCCATAAAGGTTCCACTCCTTTGAGAACATGTGCATGGAACCTCCAAAGCCTTTAGAGCAGCCGGTCGTCTTGCCAAACAGCTCTGCGAAAACTTCGCGGGCAGGTACACCCTTGCTGGTGGCATGGACGTGATCTCTGTAAGTGGACGCCACTGCATCGCCTTTTCGAAGCAGCTTTAGCACCCCAGTGCTTACTGCCTCCTGTCCGGTATACAGATGCACGAAACCAGCAGTTTTACCCCGGTAGTAGAGCCGGGCGCACGCATCCTCAACAAACCGTCCCAGGAGCATATCTTCGTATAGCATCTGGGCCACAACTGGCGACACATTCTCCCTGCGGCTCCTCAAATTGCCTCGAATACTTCCATGCACGAGGCCGCCCAATCCATCCTCATCGAAGTTGAACGACCTTGCCTCCCTTTGTGGATCCCCAGCAGACTGCCGCAATGGCTGCGTTGCGGCATCAGTAGAAGCCGCACGGGAACTTTCGCGAGGAGACATTCGCGCGCTATGAGGGGAGGTGCGGGGAAAATTTAGGGATGGAAACAGTGCTGAAACGTCCGAGACATGACTTGAAGCAAACGATTGCGGGTCCATCCAGGTGCGCGAATTGGCAGTTCTTGCCGCTGCATTTTGGTGTGCACGTACGCTCTCTGGGGCTGTCGTGCCAGGAACTAACAGAGAGGAAAGGGAACTCTGAGGGCTCACGAAGGCAAGAGGCGCAGGAGATGCTAGACTGGCGGCCTGGTGGGCTTTCCCGATGATCCCTGCGAGAGCCCCTAGCAGCAGCTGTTGTATTGCCGTTTTCATTTTCAAGAAACAATTCTTAACGGGCTATACCTTGGGATAAATATTGCGGGACGCCACGGCATCCGTCTGCGACAGGCGTCGTTTGTCCTCGCCACTACAGAGACAGAGCCAAATGAGGGGGAGGATCCACTGTCCCGCGTTGAGCAAAAAGTGTCTTTACGGAAGGAAGCAAAACGGTTCCTTCATGCTTTTGTATTCTCTCTGCTAACACCTTCCGCAAAGGTCCAACAAGGAGCTTGAGACCTTGCATGCTAGCCATGTCCCGAGAACTCTCCTATGCAGGCACAGCAGCCAGCCCGTGAGCGCTTCCCTCCTTCAGTGTATGACTTTGCTTACGCCATGACTGATTTCGCAGAAAACTAAGCTAGAATAATTACATATTAGCGGGGAGGAAGCGTACTATAGCGCAGCGGAGTACTACGGCTACAGCAGCTCCAGGTGCTCGCATAACGTACTGCCCCTGCAGGTGCTTTACCTGAAATGCCTCCAGTTCCAAACTATCGAACCGCAGATCCTCCATCCCCAACAGTTCCTCCTACACGTAGTTATCTGCCACTGCAATCTGTCTCCTGTCGCATACCCAGTTCTAGTTCCCCTGGCGCCGCTGTGCGTTCTCGAACCCTACACAGTCTCAACGGCCTGCCTCCAGAACTAACCAGAAGGGAACGCGCGGCTCATCCTGTTCAGCTTCTGTGTAGCAGAAGCTGCAGTTGGGTCAGCAGTAAGGGCGCGTGTCTTCTGACCCTGTAGGGATCATGAGCAGCAAGCTGCGGGAGGCGGCTTGAAGGCTCATGGCTTCTGGAAGTAGCAAAAGGCCTTCTACTCCCACTCCTGGCCACGTCCAACTAGAAACCAGGCCACTCCAACCAAACTATGTCCTTTACTGAAGGTGTAGGCCTCGATTTGTCCAGCCCCTAGGTTCCCGGTGTGATTGGCGGCAGGAAGTCTACTGGATCTCATTATGTACGTGGACATACTTTATAGAGTAGCTGTTGAACTGTGTGCTGCTGGGTATAGTTGGTCTCCTGACGCAGCTCGGCTTCGTGGTTAATGAAGCACGGATCTGGCCGTGTGGCAAGGTGCCTGTCTGCCATATAACGAGCTGGATGAGCAGAGGAAAAGCACTCCCCAGTTGAAGCCTTCGACACTTGCCCACAATTGGCTGTATGGGTCGAAACTGAGTGCTACAAAATTTAGCGGACTACATGTAAGCCTCAGTGTAAACCTTAAGATGTACCGGGTTCCGCACGGCGATAGTCGCGGCAAAAACGTCGCAACGCCAGGTACGACATAGCTACACTACCAGTCGCTCGAGCGCCGGTGGGACTACGGCAGCGCCGCATACTCGAAACACAGATAGCTCGACCTACTTCACCCATCACATGCTCACCTTTTTTAGTCATTGTCACAGAAAAGTCATTCACAGCCACAAAGCAACGATATGTACACAGATTCCTCCCCAGTGCTTCTGACCCGCGACTTCGCCAGCTGTGCAGAACCACTTCATCTGTGAGGTGTTCGGTTGCAAGCTGAGCAACTCTAGTCGAACAGCGAAAGGCATTGGACTACGTCGTTCAGCTTGTTGGCTTGAAGTTGCCACGGTGACCAGAGCATGATGTTCCTAGTCACTGGCCACGTACATGAAGGGCAGTGACGGGTCCCGCTGATTCGGATGCGATGATGTCGCTGCTAGTGACTTTATTGTCCGCTACCTCTGTAACGCAACGTTCCCGCTTCGCTTTTGCATTTTGCAAGTGCCGTGCCTGGCGTCTTCCAACAGTTTCACAAGTCTGTCCGTGACGGACAAGTGTTCCAGTGAATTCTCACTGACAGCCCCCTGGCACTCAATAATATCCCCACAGTCGTCCACACATTCTCGTCTGCTCAGACTGAAATCGAGCTCCTTAACTGAGTAGCAGCGCCAAGCCTCCTCTCGTTGCGAGCTGCCGCCCACGCCGCGGCGGGCCACTGCTTCGACGCAAAAGTGAGGGTTCTCGATGCACGCTCGAGCAAATGTCTCCAGGCAAAGGCCGTCCATAGCCCTGTGGAGGATGCTGGGAGGTTCTTGAACCTGCAAGGATCAACATAGTCGAACACGCTCCAAAAGGCTGTTACCTGCAGCGCCGTCACGGCCTTGCCTCCATTCATCCAGCCCTGCGGTCGGAACCCGAATCAAGCTCCTGCTACGCAACTTCCCGTGAATTTAATACAACTGAATGAATATCCTATCTGCACTGTACTATGCCTATGGGAGCAGTGCCAGCAAGTTCGATCTCACTCCTCCTTGCGTTCCACCTGAACAAACACACACGAACTCACAAAACCATTGCGTTTACACCCAAAGATATCAAGCCGAAGCCAAGATGAGGAAGGAAGCGTGCTCAGTGGCAAATCTATTCTGAAACTCACAGTTCGCAGATGCCGTGCAACTGACGGCCAGCGCAATTGCGGCTGCGCCTAGGGATCGGCTCGCGAAAAACTTCATCTTCACTGCTTTTCACGAAACGTAGAACACTGGTGAATAAAGGAAATGCTGCTACCACCAAGGAAGTAAATGCTTGGCTCCGCGAGCGAGGGAACCACTGGACTCGCTCAGTCTTGTGGCGAGTGCTACAGTAACATATGGAATAGGAGGGAATACGAATATAATGCTTTGAAGGTGAGAAATACTACACAAACAATCGATTGTTAGGGAATGCTTTCTACGATGGAACGGGCCAGACCCAACAACGGTACATGTAGCGAGCGAGAATGGGCTAGGCGCCTCGACGCAACAAGTGTACATCGACAGTAAGGTTGGCTACCCGTCATATTTTGAAAGATTTTCCGAGTTGCGGACATTTTAGGGCTGTTGATTCCACTGAAAGGCGCTTCGTTCGTACGATAACTCAGCGCTGAGCAGCAGGCAAGTCGCGCAGCACGATAGTGTAGCTAAGCTATTGGCCTGCCCTGCAGTAGCATGCTAATGTGAGTTTTTTAGCTTTGCTGTTGCAGGGCAACTAATCTGGAGTGTAAATATTACTTCGTTTTTGTGCACTGGGACACCAGATCACTCGCCCAGCAGTACAGCGTATCATGTGGCCCCAAAATACTCCAGTGCTTCGCCTATAGTCCGGGAGATTGCTCAACAGCTCACAATTTAATTATACGATGCTAGTGACGGGGTTGTAATGAACTTTAGATATACTTGTCGCCCCGAAAAGCGATTAGCAAGGCTTGAAGTGAGTGCCACTACTATGAACAGAAGCAGGCCACGCAGAATCGGACTGCATTCTGCAAGTACGTATCGGGTGAATGAGTACGCAGAGTGCAAGGCACTGCAATGGAGTACGAAGGTAGTCCTTAAAAGGGGGAACTAAGTTAAAGCGTGCCTAAGCCATATATGTCCATAAAGGAACTAAGGTTGTGAGGGCAGCTTCCTTCACTTCACTCAGTTGCAAGTTGTACCTCTGGTGATGCAACCGACACCGAAGCGTATAGAAACAGGCTGCTTGCTGTGGAACCAGACAGCAAGTTATGCTTTCCATTCATTCACATGGGTAGTTGGGCACGTAATAAAGAAAGTCAAAGACACGCAAGGAAGCACGAATGAGCCAAAACAGGATCGGAGGAAATTGCTGCTTGGAAGGTCCATATACCAGTGTAGCTGTATAAGTGACGTTCAGAGCAGCAGTTCAGTTGTCCTTACAGCCTGCTGTATGAAACTTTGATACAGGGTTCTGGGATGTGCGCTAAGAGGCCACTGCACCATTCTTTCTTAACAAGACTACAACTACTCCTCCAGTCACCTGGTTCTTCAGGCGACACCGAAATATAAACCCTTTGTCGGAGTTGCCCAGCCTAGTCTGAGTGACACTGAATAGTGGGAATCATCATTGCATGAGCTATTAATCTTCTCATTAGCTGAGTCATTCGCTAAGCACCCTGCGACACAGGGCCAGGAGGAAGCGGCTTTTGAGTGGAGGCCAAAAAACGGTTCGCACCTCCAAACGGGACATGGCGTTATTTTAAATAGCTTCCCTAGTCTTACCGAGTTCCTCCTGCACCTACACACGCTTGCCCGCTTGTGCAGGAAAACTGCTCTAGATACTGCCTTGTCCTCTCAACGCATTACTTGTCCTCTCAACGCATTAAATACTGTGCCGCTACATGCCAAAATGCAGCCGCTTGGAAGCAGCGATGACAGGGGGTTGTTTGTTTACGCTCCGGATTGAGGAGGTACTCTTTACCGCCATATGCACCCTGATGCGGTGAATCCTTCGGCGCCCTAACAATGCAAATAGCAGCACATTTCTCATGTTTGTGTAGTCGGTTGCTCGTGTGCAGATAGTATTCGAAGAGCGACGCTTGGAAAGGATCATTGTCCTAGGATATCCGGATGAGTGGTTGTGCTAAGCAGCGACTTTGCCCGCTGCTTGTCGAGGTTTTCCTTGCGCTTTCTAGCGTTGTTGTCCATCCCTCGAAACAAGCTATTTCTGAGCCCGCTGTTGTAGGAAGCTTTTTCCGGGCAATTTTTACCGAATGGCGCCTCAACACGGCAATGGCAACGGCCTGCTCGTCCTTGCTTGAGGTTAAACGAGTGCACATAGCCGACAGATGCCACAGTATGAGTAAGACTGAGGCGCGCCACGAAAGGAAAAGCAAAGGTGTTTCCTCAAATGCCTGGCACCAAAGGTCAGGCAGCGGCGGCGTTGCGGGCTTGAGCAGGTAAGATGCTTTTCTTGTCTCCGCTCCAGGCAGTAGGCTTCCCAGGAAAGGCCGACCATTGCATGGGAAATGAATGCCGAAGGGGAAAAGTGGACATGGACGGCAACGATATGAACTGTTTGGCGCCTGGCTCAAGGCAGCCGTATGCGGAGCCTGGTTATCGTCCGCCGGAGAAAACGTCTGAAGTACACTGTGTGAATTGTATGAGACGCGGAAGAACTATGCATGCAGGTGGCTGTGCGTGCTTGCTTCTCTGTGTCTGTGGGAGGCTTACGAGCAGCACTCTCTTTCCAAAACGGGAGCATGACAGCATGTACACGCCTTTCTATGCAGCCAGCAGAAGTTGGTATGCACACACCCGAAAAGAGTCAATACCACCACCTAATTAACCAGTATTACCTGCCAAATTAGAGCAAATTGTTTGCGGAGAAAAGAAAATAACAACAATGTGCCTGAAGATGAATAACAAAGGTTTTGGAGCCCATTATAGGGATATTGAGTCCTTTTATGTTCGTCTTAAGAATCATGGTCCCTAAAAGCGCGACCAAAGGAATGGGGGATCAACATTGTTGGAACAAAATTTGTAGAAAAACGTGGCAGTCGCTTTGTTTACACAGTTTGCAGTGTCGGAACGGCCTCCGTTGCAGATCTTGCTGTCAATAACAAACAGTCAAAGAAGAACGTTGGAGGAAAAAGTGGACTAAAATTCCGTGTGAACGAAACTCGGACACAAGTGAGCCAGGCTTGCCTTATAGCTTAGCTGCTTCAGCTTCGGGGCTCTCTGGCTTCATTTTTCTCAAGCGACTTGGGAAATCATCCTTCAAACGGGATTTGGATAGTCCAGGGAAGCATGCATCAACGCGTAGCCTTCAAAAAACAAGGAAATGCCAAGCGTAAAGCTGGACCGTCTTACGCATGAGGTGCAAATTTGAGAACGGCAAATAGAAGTGCCGCCTCGCAATGCACTTAAAAGGATAAATAGTGACACTCTACGGAACCCTGAGCGGAGCCCCTGAAGCGTCATATCATACATCCAAATTATTCCCACATAAGTACGATCTTCTGGCTTTTACATTCTTGATAGCCCAATCCAGATGGCATTTTTCCCGCGTGCAGTAGGGCACTTCGCGATGCTCTGTCCTGGGTTGTGCAGAATGGCACCTCTTAGATTTCTTTGTTCTGGATTATACATACTCCGTCCTCTTCACGGATTTCACTACAACTAGACACTGGGGCTAAACCTTGTGACTCCTTGCGGCCTCGTGCATAATAACCCACGCTATGGCTCGGTGACCTGAGGGTCCTTTCACAGGGTTAACGCTGGGGAGATGTTAGTTTTCTACTATTTGTATCTATTTTTGTCATTCATTACTGCAGCTCTGGTGTTGCAGCCGCGAGCACCTGGACAAGTGCACTTCCAGAGGGGGAGCTGCGTCTGGCTCGGCATCTGCCAAACTGCACAGTCATGCGTGAACGTAACTGAAGCTTGTCTCGGAGAAATGCACTTATTCTGAGTAACACTCTCAATATGTTTATTTACTAGATGAGGTAAATGATGTAGAGTTTCGTGATTCTTATGCCATGCGCCTATCTGTCACTGGCGGTGGTTATCGTGCAAGTGGCTGCTAACCCCCGCAGCGGGCATACTCGGCTGTGTTAGGCGAAGCACAGGGCCAACTCTATAAATTCTTGCTCGTCACAATTGTAAATTGTTGCGACAACATGAACATGGGGTGGCGTGCATCTCCATGTGGTTTCCTGAAGCCTTAGCTATGGCCAGTTTTCACTGTTGCAACTGCACCAGTGGGCACTCGTTGTCACACACTCCACAGCGCGTGGATGCGTGTCTCTGAAATATTTGGTGGAGTTTCTTATGAGTAGGATATCGTTCAATCAAGTGCCTTTACAGATTGTGGATACTCAGGTTGGTAGGCCCCTAGAGAGTGACAGGTGTTTGTGGGGTGCAATCAGCATACGTTTAAAGGTCCCCTACCTCTTTTTCAGGGATGAAGAATACGACATGCATCATCTGCCACGCCGTGGCATGTATTCTTGCGGTAGAGGGTGCCAATGCGGCTAGTGGGAGCAGCCTGTTGGGTGCCTTGTTTCGACCGCTCGATGCTCTGAATCTCCACTCCGCACTGAATCCTTCAAACTTGCTTCATGGGGACCGCACATCTTTTGGCACAGAGCAGAGGCAGTTTTTGCCTAAACAAGGTGATATGAGTCTGCTCGACTCCACGAATACTTTTGAACTGCTCTCCACGCTTCGGCAGGGACGCTCGACCTTAACAGACTATCTCCAGGGAAGAACAACCGGCTTTTCCAGCCAGAAATTTACGATTGTGTCCGCTCTTTTTGGTGATGATGCTGCTGACCAAAGACTAAGAGATGCATTGGGACCTGTGAGCGAACACGGAACTTGAAGGACTCTTGCGACGTATGATAAGTAAAACTAACACTGTTCTGCTTGCTGGGGTTGTATTCCTAGATATAATTTTTTCTGTGTGCCCTTTTTCGTAGCCTGGGTCTACTCACATCGAGCAAAAAGGACCGACGGCCGGGGACAATGCCAGCAAACGACCGAACGCACAGGACCCTAGGTTGCGCAATCTAAACCAAGCCTTGGGATTTCACGGATTTCCTCCCCTTCCATATTTGCCGCCTTTTCTTAGAGGAAATGCTGATGCATCCACGGGGGCCGACCCGGTGGAGCAATTGCTCGAGAGAGTCAACAGCGGGCAGGGGCTGCCAGAGACGGTCATCAATGAATTTGCGTCGGAGAAGTATAGTTCTATTCGCTCGTCTTGGCGCCTTCCTTCTACGACTATTCCTTCCCCGAATACAGGCCTTGCCAACAGCCCCTGGCCAATTCCTCACAGGAACAGTGCCGCACAAGTCAGCTGAAAGCAGCCATATAATTGCTCATTTGCACGACGGAAATTGTTTGCTTTTATTATCCGCCAGCAGCCTTAGAGGCAAAGAACTAGCTTTTTCCTGATGTTGCGTACTTAGGGCAGTACAACGCTGGCAGGCCCAGATGGGAGCCGTCGCCTGAGCCATAACTTTTTGAATAGGGCAATGGTGGCCTCCAACCCAATTACTCTGTTCTACACAGCGGACGAGAAATACCTTTGGGGAAGCAGCTGGACCACGATTTTTAAGGTTTCGCGCACAAAGACGTCTTTGGCAGTCGTGGACTTCGTAAGAAAGAAGGTGGAGACAATCATGGAAGACAAATTTCATGGCGCTTATGCGCTGCTGACTCAAGAGGTAGGGTCTGTTCTAGAACAGACAACAATAGCTGTACTCATAAGTAGCGGTATTTGTGTACGTGTTGATAGATATGTTGTTAGTGGTGTGTCTTTTTGACTTTTCGTGCTGCGGAATCATTAAACGAGCCCAAGCAGTGACTACTGGAAATGAATGCGATGAACGTCTGCAAACTGACTCTCACTGTCTGCTTGTGTTGCAGAACGTGTTTGTTGTCTCGACTGGAAAGCGCTTGGAGGCGTATTATGATGTGCCAAGCTCAAATGGAGACAGAATCATGGTGCACCCTGAGGCTTTCACCCTTCAAGCAGGTCTTCAGGGCCACCAAGCAGAGCCACCCCGGCCTCAGGAAGTCTTCCGCGCTCTTTGCATGACTCACGATGGTCATATTGCTTGGGTAATGGCCTCACTGTCTTACTTGAAGTATAACTGGCTGGGACCTTTTTACACTACTATCACAGAGCCGTACGGCCTAGAACAGAATGCACTCGGCTGTTTATGTCGGCCACAAGAAAAAGTGGAACTGGTCAAAGCTTAGCCAATTAAGTTGCCTTGGCACTGCATGCGCCCAATGGGACAGCCTCCTTTTAGCTGAGCATAATTGCAGCTAAGCGCATCCTCCCTCATACACTCAACCCATGCCTGTCTCTGCAGCTCCTGAGTTCCAGAAAAGTCCGCAGGTGGTCTTTTTGTTGCGCCTCCGTACAATGCTGTACAGGTCACCGACGTAGGCCGCGTAGGCATTTTAACTCGGGACGTCAAGAATGGTGCTTTCCGCAAGGCTCTTGCCACTCTGATGCTCGGAGCTTCAAAGCGAAAAGGATCCCCTTCTAAAACGGATAAAACTTTAACTCCTGACGGCATTTCAAGTACCGGTAGTGGCTCTGTCTCGGTGGACGATGACATTGAAGTGTCAAACAACATTGCTTGCGACGAGCAAGGAGGTATTTATGTGGTGTCCTCAAGGTATATGCACAAGGTAGAGTGGGACGGCGAAACGCTCTCTGTGTCTTGGGAAGAGCCTTATGATCTGGAGCCAGGTCTAGGGGGCACAGCTCCAGTGCGCCTTGGTGAGGGCTCTGGCAGCACTCCAACTCTCATGGGCACTCCGGACCGTCGGTACGTAGTCATCACAGATAGTGCGAAGTTGATGAACATCGTAGTTATGGACGCCAGGACTGGGAAGGTGGAAGCACGACATCCTATAACGTTTGGGGACCCAAACGCAAAGGAGACCACAAGCGAGCAGTCTGTGCTGGTACATGGGTGGCGCATGGCTGTTGTGAACAACCAGCCCACAGAGGAAACGAAAGTATCCACAAATTTCCTTCAATATTTGGGAAGCCCGACGACCTTCCTTGCAGGACTAAGTTCGTCAAGCAACACATGGTCACGTTGGGGCGACACAGTTGCAGCGGCCTTGCCAGTCATTGTCGGAGACGCACCAAAGGGTGTTGAACAGTTTGAGTTCGACCCAGACACAAAGAAAATCCGCTCTGTCTGGATAAACAAAGAAGTTTCGATCCCTAACGGCATCCCAACAATGAGTGCAAAATCACAGCTCATGTACGGTGTAGGCAAACGGTGTCCTCTTGGGGGCGAGGCAGCGCCTTTGAGGGGAATGTGGACCCTTGAAGCACTGGACTGGTGGACTGGGGTCAGCAAGTTCCACTACAACATTGGGGCAGGGCCAATGAGCAACAGTGTCTACTCAGCTACGCAGATTGGACCGAACGAAATTATCACAGGAACAGCGGGCGGAATCGTGCGCATAAGAGAGATCTAAGAGTCCACATGCTTGGAAGTCAATGCCTCGTCTGAAGAGGCTGAGAATCCGTCTAGGAGAGGCCTGCAGTCTTTAGAGAAAAAGCAAACTAATAAGGGCTGCGAAGGGCCTCTTGAGAGTAGCGTAGGTACACAGACCTGCCCGTGCTTCTGGAGTTGGGCCGCCACTACAGGTGATTCAGTTAAAACAGTGTGTCGCCTTCTCGGGCATTGGAGACGAAATCGCCGAAGCGTTTCATCAGGACCCTCAGACGAGCGATTTGGTGTTGACTACGGCGAAGTAGATATACGCGTTACACGAGGAAGATCGCCTAGTACTTCAAACGAGGGAAAAACGTCCTCTTGTTGCAGTTGCCCGCAGCAGAAGCACCGAATAGAAACAAGCCTATTCGATTGCGCCAAAGCTGTGCAGCAAATCCCGTGCGGCAAGTGCAGCCATTTATCCATGGCTAACTATTACGTAGTGTATGTAACCCATTTCCATAAACGGAACTGGCGGAGCCGCTTTCGGTTCTGTTCTCACCGGTTCGGCGGGCAGGCGCCTTCACATTTGAAAAATGCAGGTCCCTCAGTTCTTGGCACGAGGCAAGAACTCTTTTTTCCAGGGATTCTATGCTGAGCGCTATCAGTTTTCGACGAACCTTTTGAAACTCAGTCTGTTTGCGACGAGCCTTTCAAAAGCCAGTCTACAGGAAACGATAGAAATCTAGCTGGCTGAATACTGGCCTTCTGCACCCTCTTGAAAAGCCCTGGTTTTCTGCTTGCTGAGTAGCGTTGGAAGGAATCGTTGTTCTGCTAATTAAGATTGTATATTGATCCTTTGGGCGGCGCCGCAAAGCCCGGACCTTCTGCCCGGTGTTTGTTCCAACGTCAAAGTCAGGAGTTGGTATTTCGACTCATTGAGATCGTATGTGCTTTCTCCCAGAGCTTTTATTGGCAAGGTAGTTTAACGAGGTGCAGGCGACGTTGCTGAAGGACTGACTTCTGATGTCCACAAAACAAGCCACAGGAAAAGCAAACGGTCAGTGGGGAAACTCTGGCAGCCAAACGAGTATTCGGCATAATGCGGTGTGGCCGATACGTCACTCGTTTGCGTAGTGTGTGTGCGGGTACACGTCCTTGTAAGATATTTTTCGCGCTATGCCACTTAATCTAGCTGCAGGGCGCTGTCTTGCAACACATTTAGCCGCTGCAAAGCTACTTAGGAGGTCTTAGAAGGACAGAAGATGACCCCAGAGTGGTGTCCAAGCCTTGAACAAGTTGTAGAGTGTACAGTGCCACCACGTTCCATGGGGGCTTTTGTCTATTGCCAAGGATGTTCAAATGCCCGCTCCGCATCGCACCAAGTTCCTGAATTTGAATGGCCCCTACAGGTTGCACTGAAGCAAACTAGGGTGTTTGGAAGTGGCGAGGAAGTCACTTTGTTCTAGACTCCGTTATGGATGGCGCTTTGGCCTCTACTCGGTACAAATTTTTGGTATCACCAGTAGCCCGAGGGGGTGAACTACAGCTGCTTTTTCCGATTTTATTGAGACCCAGTCCGTTTAACATAAAAGGATTACGTAGTTCTGCGGGGACCTAGCGCTCGTTTTCGACACTGCACCTCCAGCACCCACACTAGCATTTTCCCCATTTGAATAGAGTCGAAACCTATCGTGCTACCTACATAGCCCAACTATCCTTTAGAAAATGGTAAACAGAGTGAGCTGCCTAGAATTCTCCAACATGCAACAACGTGGGTTAGCTCCCTTTTGCCCTTTTGCCTTCCTCCCATTGGACAATGACAGCATCCAACTGTAAAAACAGCGTTACAAAATTTAGCTCAAAGGAAGACCACGAAAGTCGAAATCGAGGTCGACCGATGTATGGTGGACTCTAGCAGGGATAACTTACTAATTCGTTAAGTCTGTCTTGCTTGCATGCTTGTTTTCGTCTGAACTCAGCTGGGACTACGGGAATGGAACGTTATCTCGCGGGAAAATTCAGTATACATGCATGGGAAATACCGTAATCTATTGAAAGTTGTCCCAATTTGCTATTAGCCACGGCAGGATTCTCTATTTTTGGGAACTGGTCACTGATTTGAAGCAGCCATACAGTTCTCGGCACTCCAAGGCACCCCGGACAAAATGAGAGCCCTATGAATACCACGTCCTCAGTTTCCTCAAGTTCTACCCTCTTACGGGGAAAGTGGAATGGTGCGATGAATTTATGCAAGACAACTGCACTCACCGTGCTATGACTGCGGCGCCATAGGAGCAAGCATAACTTTGCTCCTTCACAGCAGCCCAGGTGTTGGAAAGACTATATGCGCTTCATTTGTGTAAGACGCTGTGTTTCCCTTTCATAACTGTTTCAGCGTTGTTTTTGGTGAGGGGCCTGTTTTGCTGCCCAGCGGGGGGAGCAAACAAACCCTGAGCTGTATAGGCCCTAGATGCGTCCAGGGAGGGAACTGTGGAGTTTACTCCGTCTTATCATTTTCTCAACCAGTTTCTTGTAGTATATTAGCTTGCATTCTAGCAGTCGGTTCAGTGGCTGGACCTTCTATAGAAGAGAAGCTCCGCGGCTGCCTGTTGGGTATGAGCAACAGTCGCCGTAAAGGCGGTGCAAATCGGCATTCAAATTGACCCGTACAAGCAGAGCTGGCGCCACTTTGGCGCGGGCGAAGGTTGCATATGGTTGCATCAAAGGCGCATATTCCAGGGTTTTGTGAAGCGTCTGCTCCAGCCTGATGCCATCCTGCCGACGATCGCAGAACCTGTCGTCCTGTGAAGTATCACTTGTCTTCGCACCACAGGAGCGATCAGGCGATGTCCACAGGTGCCTAATCACTTTGCATTTCGTATATAGAACTAAGAAAGCTCGTGTTGCAGCACATGGGGCACCGAACATGTGCGTTTCAATGTGCCTTTTGTGTGCGCGCAGGCATCTGGCGCCTGTTTCGAAGGGGTGGTGATGACGGGGAAGGCGAGGGGAAAGCAACACGAGCACATGTGAGCTGTTGCTTTTGGCGCGCTGTAACGTGTTCAACGCGACGTTTGTGGACCAGTAGACCTGACAGTAACGACCTGCAATGTCCTTCGTGTCCATCCTTTTGTTGCAGCTTGGCGAGGAAAATCAATTTTACTACAACAAAGAGCTAAAAAGATGGCTTATCCGAGGCGAGGAACATCTGGCGCAGCAGCAGGATACACCGCCACCACCTCCCGTAACAGAAACAGCGGGAAAACAGTTACCAGGCAATACTTCTTCTATAGGCGGCATAAGGAGGTTGAGGTGAGGCGTAGATTTGACAGACACTGAAACAAGCTTCCTTTACTTTCGCCCCTGACGCTTTTTCTGTAGAAACAGGTCCCCTGCTGTTGGTGATTCTGTAGGGCCCGCGACGCTACAAGTCTATACACCGCAACCCCGGGGTTGCTAACCAAGAATAGCGGTAGCATAGAGGCTAAAAAGAGGGCGCCTACGTTTGTAAGACCTCCATACATGCTGCAGCAACAGCAGCAACACTCGGAAAGGGGTGGACAGGAGCCCGCGTCCGTTAACAGCAGTTTGCTGGTAACAGCAGATGAAGTTGCTGCTGCGGATACGATTCCGTGTGCGGGTGACAAGGAGGGATGTCGTGTGCGCACCGCACTTTCGGCGCCTCCACTTAGTGACAGCCCGAGGCGGGCTGCAACGGAAGAGGGATGGCAAGGACAGCAACAAGAGCAGTCGCAGCTTCAGCAGCAGACAGCTGTTGTGAAGCGGAGTTGCTCAGAAACCAACGAGACGTCTGAAGGGCCCCAGCTATTTTTAAATGCTTCAGAGCACTGCTCCACTGGCTCTCCTTCACCTCCTGAAAATGAAACACGTTTACTGCCTTCTTACTCAAGCTTGGAGCAGCAGCAGCAACGCCAGCAACACGGGCAGGACCACCCTCATTCACTAAATGGCGTAGGTCAGGCATCAAGCAAACCAGAACAGCATTCTTATCCCATCAGTCAGAAGCAGCAACGTATGGTGCAGGCTGAGCACCAACAGCAGCTGCGTGTAATTGAAGAGGAGGGCGAGCCACTTGCAGCTCAAGGGCTTTCTCGTCACCAATACTGTGCAATATCTGAGAACAACGAGGCCCACAGGCCTCTGTTAGACTACGCTGATTCGGCAGAAAGGCTTAAAGTAGTCGATAAAGCGGCTTCGGAACACGGGCAGCAGCAACAAGAAGCAGAGGGAAATGGCCGGGAGGATGCGACCTTTGGCGGCGAATTCGCCTCCATTGCTCAACGGCAGAACCCTGAAGATATGGCTCTGTTTTCAGATGAAGCAACTGAGGCTCATGATAATGAAGTGCAAGAATCCCCTTTGCCTCAATGCATGCAACAGTGGCAAGAGCAGCATGAACAAAACTTTCAGCGGCAGCATCAACCGCATGAGCGTCATTCCGCGGATCGCCAGCTACAGAATTATGGACATCTCGGCCCACTGGAGAGGGGCTGTTCCTCGGGCAGCGATCGCAGCAGGGGTACTGCACCTGAGTATGAGGACGATTTGAACGACGAAGCAGGTAAAACGGAACTATTACCTGACAAAGGAGGTCTCACTTTCACTCCAAAAGATGAAGCAGCAACAGCAGTAGGGGCTGCTACTGCAACTGCTAACACTGTGGCTGCGGATGCTGGCGAAGAACATCAGTTCTGCAGCGCGACACTTTCAGATAAATGCGACGCTTCAGACTCAGCAGACTGTTTTCACCCATCGGCGAAGCCATGGGACTCCTGTCTCCCTCCTACAACGTCTCCTCAGCGAGAAGGGCAGCTGGAGCGCCTGCAGCAGCAATCGTCACAGCAACTTCAACAGCCTAACGATGAAAATCACATGGAGAAGTTACAGCATCACGATAGATTGCCTCAACAATTGCTGCATCAAGGGGTTTCTATGGAAGACATTCTTCCTGGTTTCGCGCGGGCAGTACAGGAGCTGGAGAGGAGTAGCGCAGAGACACTGAGACAGTTGGCAACGCTGCAGCAACAAGTGAGCAATCTTCGCTCCCGAAATACCAGTCTCACAAAAAGTATACAGCGAGTGATTGAGCAGTTGCTATCTGGGGAGGGTCCTACGGTGGAGCGCCAACGTGCAGCAGAACTTGTACAGGACGCTATTTTCGGCGCTTCTGAGGAGTTCCCGTCGCCCATGGGGGAAGACACAGAGCCACAGCCCTCACCAGCTTGCAGCGCAATCTCAGATGCAGAGGCAGCTCTAGAGGAGGCCCAAGGGGCAGTTTCCGCCGTACGTCTTAATTTACTTCCCCCGCTTACAGCTCGAAACTGTCGGACAAAGACCGTTACGGAGGCATAAACAAGCGGTGCCGCGGACATCAGCACTAGATCCACAATCCGTTCCTCATTTCTCTCTTGACCTTTTGTGCTGTGTCGACTGCAAGCTGCCCAAAGCGTGGCTTGCTGCTACCAATACGAGCGGCTGCCGGCGCTGCCTCCTAGACTGCCCGTTTTATTGTTGCTTTTGCTGGTGATGCGTGCAGCTGACGCAAATGCTCGTCGAGCAAATGGAACGCAATAGACAACTTCAGGAGGAGGACATGCACTTCGATGCGGACATGGTGCATTTTATTGCTCAGTTGCAGCAGCAGCACGGCTCTCTTGAGCCTTTTCTGCAGCAGCAGCTACTCCTACAAGAAGCTCACATCGAACAGCAGGAGAAACTGGACAGCTTGAAGTGCATGCACGATGATTTAAGTAGGCGTATGGAGGAAAGCTGTGCTAGGGCGGCTGATCTAGAGGGGCAGCTGGTTTTAGCTTTAGAAAAAAAACAGCAAGTACAGCGGCAGCTTGATGACATGCATCAGAATTTGCAGCGTCAGCAAGAGCTACTTGAGAAGGTGCAACAGCAGAAGGAGCATGAAGCTGGAGAACTACGCCAGCAAGCAGATTTCTGGCAGCAGCAGCTGTCGGATTCGCAAAAGCAGTGGAAGGACCTGCAAAAATCAACACAGCAACAGAGGGAGCTTCTACAAGAGCTGCAAGAGCGACTGGATGCAGCAGTGGAAAGTGAAAGAGCAGCCACTGTTGCCAGAGTCGCCGCAGAAGCGGCGAAAAAGGTGGCAGAAGGCCAGGTAAGATGACTGCACCCACATCGCTGTCGGCAACATCTGAGAAGCTTGAAAGAGGGGTTCATATGCAGTACGGTTTCATATTGAGCTGGAATTAAATATGGGTTAACTTTGCTTACTTATTTTTCCGCCATGACCCCTTTAATGGCTTGAAGCCGACGCCTACCGTTGATGCGTATGAGTCCGTGCCAGTGGCAGCTGCTTGCATTGTTTGACTCCTCCGCAACTTATTGCTTAAACGGCATTTATTCCGCATGCGCAGCTGCTGCATGCTCCTACGTAGTTAACATTTGCGTGCAAACGTATTTGCACGTGAACCCCGCTAGCGAAGTTTACTGTGTGTATATATACCTGATTTGTTGGCGCCTCTTTTTTTCACCTTTATATTCGCATCCATGCCGCATCTTATTTGGTGCTATTCACATGCATGGACGCGAGCATGCAGTGCCATCGTTGAGCTTGTCTGGAAAGTCCTGCTTTCACACCTGTGTCTCTTGCTCCCTTGCCAGGGGAACTTTTCCTTGTCAATCTATATGTTTGCTGGTATGCAGCATTTCTGCTTGTTATGTCGTCTGTGCTCCAACTGGTTGCGTTTGTCCATATGCATGTTTTGTCAATCCCTCAAGCTATCTTTGCGTTTGCTCCTGTGTGAACGACTCTTTTTTAGTGTGCTTGTCAGCGTCCAACTGTCTGCCATCACCTCCAAATATTTGCACCCTCGTAGTTCCATGTGCGTTGCCGAAGGTTCAATTGCCAGCAACGCATTCAAGTTTGCGTATATATCAACGTGTGTGGACTTGCAATCCAATTGGGATCTGGTCACCTACTTGTCCGTTTGAAAGTGCTTTTCACGTACATATATTGCTTTCCTTACACATGCTGATTTTACTCAAGGACCGGCTCCTCACGTACGTAAATTGCTCTGTACACATGCGGATCTTACTCAGTGACTGGCTCTCATCATCTGTCTTTGACTCGCTTCATCTACCTTTTACTTTTCATTGAGGAACTCTCTCGTCGGCCGCTTTTTTTTTTTTCAAATTTTCACACATACTTGGTTGTCTTTTAGCTTGCATCAGTGTATATCTGTGCAGACTTCACTGTTCATGCCTGTTTGCTTACTCTTGCTCATTCTCCTGCCACAACATATCTCTGTTTTCCTCTAAGGGCTATACGTAGGCGTGTACGCTTTGTATCCACTCATCGTATGCAAGTGGGCTTCGACTGATGGACTGTTTTGCTTTTGAGGAAAGGCAACATGCACGTTAGGTCTCCGCTTTGTGGACTACGTGCAGTTTGTTTCGCTGGCACACGCATGCGCGTCGGCGCGTTTCATTGCATGTTTGCATTGACTCTGATCCTGAAAAGCTGACGCAAATGCAATTCTGCAGTCTTGTAGGTTTAGCTTGACAAATTGTCGAATTAATTATTTATCTTTCTTCCCATACTACGCGGCGACTTCGCAGGCTTACTTGTTGAAAGCACCAACCCGTACTGTTGTGTTAATATGCGACAAAAAATATGAGCTGGGTTTTATTGCATTTCTGGAAAACAGCACGGCTGTCCCTTGTTCGTGTGGCGCTGTCACTTTACACCAGGCTGCAAAGGCGCTGCACGCAAAAGAGCAGCTCCTGCAGGAGTTGCGACAGCAAGAACAACGACAACGGGAGGAAACAAGGGCACTGCTGGAAGAGAAAGAGGAGGCACTGAATGAATCTTTAAGTGCACAGCAGCTGCAGCATGATCTTGTCCAGCAAATGCGTCGGCAGCAAGAGGGTAGGAAATACGCACTGTTTGTACTTTTGCCTTACCGTGCGATGCTCGTGCCTTAGCACTAGTTTGGCACAGCGGGTGTGTACGAAGTTACTGGTTTCGTGTGCTGAGGCAACTGCTGTGGCATCCCTTCCTGGACTGCGTGTGACTGGCTTTTATTTCCTGCAGTTCTGGAAGGGCAACTACTGACTCGGGAGCTTATGATGGAGCAGCTTCAAACAGAAATCAACCAACTGCTCTTGAAGCTGCGGCAAGAGCAGGAGCAGCAGAAGGCTGAAATGAAGCGGTTGGAAGAGCAGCATGTAGCGGAAGTACAAGGAGTTGCTGCTGAATACGCAGGAATCCTAAAGGAGGAAAAAGAACAACTACATAAGCTGGCTGAAGAAAAACAGCGCCTCAAGGCTGCCTACGACGAAGAAGTAGAGCGTTCGCAGCAGAAGGTGGATGCACTTCAACAGCAACTCGCTCAGCAGGAAGAGCAGAACGAGCTCATGGCGCAACGACAGCAAGAGGACACGGAACACTTTCTGCGTAGGCTGCAGCAGCAAGAACTTGAGGGGAAGGAAAAGCAAGAGCAGCTGGAGAAGCAAGATGAAGAAAAACGCATGCTGCTGGAGCAAAGCGACATGCAGAAAGAAGAACTGTCTAGACAAGTGGAAGATTTGAAAAGAAGCCTTCAGGGAGCAGAATCTCGCGTGCAGATGTTGCAGAAGAAAATGGACAGTGCTGTCACTTCGTTTGAGGTTGAACGCAACGCGCTACAGCAGCAGCTCAAAGACGCAACGGCAAGTGTACAGCAGCAACTCGAGCAGCACGAGGCTACGAGAAAGAAGCACCAATGTTTACAGCAGGAATATGACGCAGTTAATCTCCAGATGTCGATTGAGAGAAGCGAGCTGGAGCAGCGAGTGGTGCTGCTCGAGGCACAGCTGCATACGCAGCAGGGATTGCTACAAGCAGCACGTGAAGAACTACTGCAACAGCCCGTTTTGCTGCAGCAAAAGCATGAAGAAGACTTACAGCAGCAACTAGGAGCAATGAGGCAGCTAGAGCTGGAGGAACGAGAGAGACTACAGCAGGAACGTGACCAGATTCTGGAGCAGCAGCAGGAGAAGCATGCATTGCTGATGCAGCAGTTGCGAGAGCAGCACGCTCTGGAGCAGCAGCAGTTGAAGCAGCGTATGCAGCAGGAGCAGCAGGAGCAACAAGAGACGCTACGAAGTCACTTTGAACAGCTCTGGGACGAAGAGAGTGCAAAAATTGTGGCAGCGAATGCTGCCGTCGTTGAAAAGCTTCAGCAGGCACAGCAGCTGCTTCTGGAAAAGCAAAGGCAGCTGGAAGCCTATGAGGTCGAACGAGACGCTCTTGCATTTGAGCAAAAAGAGTCAGCTGCTCTGCAAACGCAGCTTCTAGCCACAAAGTCAGATGCACAAAGGTTGCAGCAGCGTTGCAAAACATTGGAGCTCCAGGTAGAAGAGCTTCGGCGGCAACGTAGCTGCCCAGAAGCAGAAGTGCAGGCGATAATGGAGGAGGAACTGCATCAGCTACGGGAGCGACTGACGGAAAAGGAACGCCTTTCCCAGCTCTTGCAGCATCAGCTGGATGAGCACGTAGCCAGCCAGCGCGATAGGCTGGGTGAGGTCAATGCAATGCTGGAAAGACAGGAAGAGGCAAGCAAACAGAAGGACTTGCGCTTACGGAGTGTGGAGGAGGAGCTGCAAGCCCTTCAGCAGCTACTGCAGGATACCGTCGACGTGAAGCAACTTGAGGCAGCTCGTGCTGAGGCTGCGGAAGGCAATCGCAAGGTTCAGAGGCTAGAAAACGACTTAGCAGCTGCTGTGACTGAGCAGGAATCACTGAGGAAGGCCTTGCAAGCAGCGGAGGTGTGTCATATGATGCGACCGATAATCATGACTGCTCAAGGCGCTGCTTAACTTCCCCGGCATTTTTGACGTACGAAATCTAAAGGCGCATGTAGGTGGTCTGATGTGTTTACCTTGCCCAGAAACGACTCAACGAAATGCGATCAGGTGCGGAGGCTGACGCAGCCACAAACGCGGTGAACCGCCGTGTGGAGACGAAAGAAGCTGGAACGCAGGCCATGGGAAAAGTGAGCTTGCCGTTGACAATGTCCCCACCAGCACAGAAGTATTTTCAATTGAGCTACGAAGCAGTTTTAAACACTTCGCACTATGCGTAATTTGTGTGAGTATTGCTGCAGGACACATCTCAGAATGCTGCTGATAAATGGGAGGCTTTGCAGCGGCAGTCCAAAAGGGCGCAGTTGCGGAATGAAGAATTGACTTTAGTAAGTCAAGTAAACTAGCACAGACTCAGATAAGAAAGGCTGAGGTTATTTCTTGGCCAGCAGGATCAGCAGATGCTACGATTTCTCTGTACGGCTCTAAAGAATTCAGATGTCGTTTACAGCCTTACATTCCTGCCTTTTTACTCAGCGTAATGCAACACTGACGCGTATCAGTGACTTTTTGTCGAGGCGGCTGCAGTTCTTTGAACGTGCACTGGTAAGGTTCTGTCCGCTGCGGCTGAGTGGTCAACCGGACAGGCGAAGAGGCAACAGTGTTATTGTAGTGAATTCATTGCATGGAGATTAAACCTAACCAGTTTATTTCACGTGAACATGGATGACGATATGTTATTCAGGCTGACATGGGCCCTCATGGCTTGGTTGTAATCGAAGATTGTGACAGAAGTGTTGTTCTCGCCCCAGCTGAAGTTGATTTTACCCCGACAGAGTCATCAGTCCCTGAGTTTATTTCGTTACAAAAAGATGCAGGGTCATCTGAGGAACAAGCACCGCTAAATAGCATTGGAAAAATTAGCTCGGCTGATGGTCGGGCGATTTCCTTGGGCCACGGAAGTACAGCTGAACGCGGTCCACCAGCTTCCAACGTGAGGGTAAACGAGCCGACGTCTTCTGTATCCTGGCGGGAGTGCGGCGCTGACAAGGAGATTATGCTGGATAGTGCTCCTCCTAAGCCTCCAGAGTTCCTACGGGAATTAAAGGCACCCAAGGCCCTAAGTTAGGTAATTTACAGCAGGTGCCGGAACAGGATAGCGCAGCGAGAGCTACGAAATCTGCTTTGTGCGCCGACTACTCTCCGTGGCATACTTGCGCAATAGCATTTCCTGGTTTTGGCCGTAAAACTGGAATGTCTTTCGTGAGTGTGCAGCAGCTTCTAAAGATTGACGTTTTGTACGGCCGTTCTTCCAGCGTGGCGATCTCCAGCACAGAAGCGACCCATTTGTGCTGCGTGGACCCTGGCTATCATTTGCCGTTCAATCTGTTGTTATTTGATGCTTTAGATGTAGAACGTACAACTTGCACTTGAGTGCATCACTTGCGCAGTAAATGGGATTGTAGGTATACGACAAGGCATTAAAAAGTGCCAAGCATTGCAGTTTTGCAGCTGCACGCTTGCTCTGTGCGCAAGTTGGTCAGTGACCGTTCATGCGGCTCAGGCTGCAGAAGACTGAAACGCGTCCGCCAGCAGCCTAGTGAAGAGACTATCAAGTCTTGCTTTTACATTTAGTACAGGAAAGCGCAACCAAATACATGACGTGGTGGCATTCCTGTAGCTGGCGCTACTGGTTACCTTATCACCGGTAGTACTCCGTGGCTAAGCGACACTGATGGATGCACCTTCGAATTAACCAGTTAAGATGTAAGTATACTTTCGGTACAGGTGACCAGTTTCGGCATAGGTGGCCGATGCATGTGGGAAGCGTAGCTCAAATAACGTGGCTGGACCGAAGCCAGCATGTCTAGGGGGAATAGTTCCCAATGCGATACTTGTTGCTGTGATTCAGCTTTAAACGTGATCGAACACGTTGCTTACTGTTCGTTGCTGTGGCGACTCCCTCAACGGTTTAGCTTTACTTCACTGGCTTTTGCGCAGGTGACACGAGAACGGGCGTCATCCCTCTAAATAAGAAACGTTCTAGATTGTTGTTTGTTTAGGTGTAAAATCCATTTGCTGCTGTGACGAAACATCTGATGCTGTCAAGGTGAACAGTGTCAGTCCACAGGGATGAAGGGCCAGCAGCGATGCAGCAGTGAGCTGTGGAGATCGGTCGCCACGGGAACTTATCTATGCTTTTTCTGATGAAGACGATTGTGTAGCCTCAGGCAGTCACATGGTCCAAAGTAGGAAACCGTCGAGTCATACACTGACATACTCTGTCCTACGAAGAAGTATTCAGTAGCAATTTGAACTAGCACATGCAGAATGGCCGTAGGCACACCTTCACACCTTTTTCATAGTGTCTATTGGACTCATGAGCCATCCTTACGTTAAACAAAAATTGAGTACTCAGTGACCGTGACTCAGTAGCTAACTGCAACAACTGGGTACACGTGAAATGCCCAGAGTAAACAGCAGAAGCGCGCCTTCAATTTCGTTCACTTCAACGAAATTCCGTTTTGAAGCAGGTTTGCAGGATTTCTCTAAGTTAGACTTCCAGCCATATGCTTCGAAAAATAAGTCCTCTGCAGCCCAGAGCTTCGACCTGTTCGTGGCTCATATGTTGACTTCGGCAAGTGCGAGTAAAGCAAACGTCAGAGGTGAGGCGAGGTGCTCACCTCTGCACCATGGGTGCATGCCTCCATGGCGTTTGCAAAGCGACCGAACAGTCAAACACTTGCAGCGTGTTGTCCTTCCTCAGGGACTGCTTAGTAATATACTCTGGTGAGAGCATGTTTGATTTACTGTAGCTCGTTTAGCCCTATGGAGTAAGACGAATTGATGAACCACTTATTCAGTACATAAGTTGATTTTCACAGGAACCAAGACAATCTATCGCAGTCTTACGGAACTGACACTTTCGAAGCTAGTGCGCAGGCAATTGATGCTGTGGCGAGATCCTAGTGAGTGCTGCAAAAAACATTTAACAAGACATATGCTACAACGGTAGTGAAGTTCTTGAAAGATTTCAGAGACAAGGCTGGGCAACCCACAGACTGACTTACATTAATTCAGTGCCATGCCAAAGTGCTCTTTCAAGCAGTTTCGCATACTAGAAACCTGAAGACGCGCATATGGGGCTGTTAACTGGCTAAAATAGTTCCGTTCCTACCTCATCAAGGTTAACTCGGCTCCTTGTGACTACAGGAATGAAATGAGTTGTGCAACGGAGTGGCATGGGGTCATCTGGCTACCCATCGTGCTCAAATTCTGAAACAACCTCAGACCTCATTTCTACCTTTCGGCACAAAACGAAGTGCTCATGTGAATATTCTTCGTCGTCACGTGAATTCATCCCCGTCTCGATACAGATACAGATGTGGGAAGGTACAGGTGGTCAGGTGGTTAATGCTGAATAATTCCCTTCGAGTAACGCTCTCTACGCAGGTCCTGCTGTATGCTGGTACGTTTTAAAGTGATACTAGATTCGAGGACTACAAGCTATTCATGCTAAGCACTCTGGCCACTGTCCACGCAAAGGCTAACGCAACCGCATTTCACTCCACGCGCAAACACAATATTGTGCCCACAGTATTCGGTCTGTGTGTTTCAGAAAAACGGCTCCCCGGTGCAAAAAAAAAGTTTCACTAGGGGGGACAGCTTAAGAAGTGCCTTTTCTGTTTCCAGAATACGAATCTGGAATACAAAACTGGCCACCATTTTACTACCATCAACTATGGAAAGAGGCTTTCTTGCAATATTTGTAACATGCTGGTTATCTGAACTAACGTCCATCCAAGTCATGCATCCCAAAGCGCTGCGTATAAGCTTCCACATCTCTGCCCTGCGCAGTCCACCTAGAAAAAAAAAACGGCCTCCCTCGACAAATTGTGCAAGCACCAGTCCGTATCTCCTCAACTGAATGCGCTCCCGCCTTCCTGTTTCGTGAGGAAGAGCACAGTGCACTGAGTTCTGGCGCACTTGCACTAGTGGAAGTGTTCTCCATGTCTGTAAAGGGGCTACTATAATTAATAACACTGTTCCTCCGCGCTGCGCCGATTAGCCTGTGCCATCCATCCAGCGCAGCGTCATTGTGGTATTCCTCCTTATGCGTGGCTACAATGTGGCCCTCTCCTGCAGCGCAAGCAAAGCATCGAAAGCAAGGACTGGCCTCACCGTATTGGGGAGCGATGATTGGCGTGAAGACAATACGCTCAGAGTCTTTAACTGCAAAAAGCGTAAGAGACGTCTCGTCTATAGCCCACCCCCATTTTGCATGTAGCTTCCTTCAACTCTTTCATAAGCTTATCTAACCCCACGTCTTCGGCGCCGCTGGGTGCTGTACCCGTCGGGGTGCCACGGCAAAGAACAACGTTGCCGCAGGCATCTACACAGCCTTCACCTGACCGACTCAGATCCAGCGCACTTTGTGGGTAACAGTCCCAGCTGGTGCCAACCTTTCGTGCCACTGCAACGTCGCACATACTGTTGTCAGTAATGCATAACTGGGCAAACGCCACTATGCAGCGTGCGTCCAAAACACGTTGCAGACAATCACCCCCAAGCACCTGCAAGCACCAAAACAAGACAGTGAGTACTTTCTCAGTTCAACCTCGCATAGGTAGCCTGCAGAAATCCCCGTCCTGTACAGCAGCCGCAGTCTAATGCTAGCTCTCCGTTTCGAATACAAGTGCATAATTCCGCAGGCCTACACATACTTCAGCGCCTGATTGGGGATTCTGCGAACCAGGAGACGGCAGGGTCCCCAACTCCGGCGGTCTTTCCGCACGATCGTCTGACGCTCCCATTTGATTGCAGTAGACCTCCTCCTCCTTCTTGATCAGTTCCTCGATTTGAGGGTTCCGAGTGAGGTGGGAAGTTGAAACGCCGTTCACAGCGCCATTGCAAGAGGTGATGTTTCCGCAGTTGTCCGCGCAGACGTCGGCGGAGACTGCAAAGTCTATCTCGCTAGCTGCATAGCAACGCCACTCCTTTGTCTTCTGTGTCGTGTTTCCCACATCTTTACGTGCGTACATTGCACTGTTGCAGTACGCTTTTAGCCCATTGCTGCACGCTTTTTCGCCTTCCTCCACACAAAATGCATCCAAAGCATGCTGCAGCGCCTCTGGAACGGCTTGCGAGCCACTTGGATCTTCCGTTTCGCTCTCCTCAGGCGTCTCTTCAGGTATCTCTGGCGGTGGTACCACCTCAGACTCACTTGAGTCCACTGCTCCAGTCGACTCGGAACCTTTCTCTATTTCGGGATTGCAATAGACCTCCTTCTCCATCTTGATCAGTTCCTCGATTTGAGGGTTCCGAGTGAGGTGAGAAGTTGAAACGCCGTTCACAGCGCCACTGCAAGAAGTGATGTTTCCGCAGTTGTCCGCGCAGACGTCGGCGGAGACTGCAAAGTCTATCTCGCTAGCTGCATAGCAACGCCACTCCTTTGTCTTCTGTGTCGTGTTTCCCACATCTTTACGTGCGTACATTGCACTGTTGCAGTACGCTTTTAGCCCATTGCTGCACGCCTTTTCGCCTTCCTCCACACAAAATGCATCCAAAGCATGCTGCAGCGCCTCTGGAACGGCTTGCGAGCCACTTGGATCTTCCGTTTCGCTCTCCTCAGGCGTCTCTTCAGGTATCTCTGGCGGTGGTACCACCTCAGACTCACTTGAGTCCACTGCTCCAGTCGACTCGGAACCTTTCTCTATTTCGGGATTGCAATAGACCTCCTTCTCCATCTTGATCAGTTCCTCGATTTGAGGGTTCCGAGTGAGGTGAGAAGTTGAAACGCCGTTCACAGCGCCACTGCAAGAAGTGATGTTTCCGCAGTTGTCCGCGCAGACGTCGGCGGAGACTGCAAAGTCTATCTCGCTAGCTGCATAGCAACGCCACTCCTTTGTCTTCTGTGTCGTGTTTCCCACATCTTTACGTGCGTACATTGCACTGTTGCAGTACGCTCTTAGCCCATTGCTGCACGCTTTTTCGCCTTCCTCCACACAAAATGCATCCAAAGCATGCTGCAGCGCCTCTGGAACGGCTTGCGAGCCACTTGGATCTTCCGTTTCGCTCTCCTCAGGTGTCCCTTCAGGTATCTCTGGCGGTGGTGTTGCTTGTGATGGTTGTTGCTCCGACTTATCAGTGCAGTAGTTGCTTTTGTCGCTGTCAATGACCGCTTGAAGTTCGGATGGGCGAGTGAGGTGTGATGTTGAGGGGCCACTCACACTGCCGCGGCATGACGTCATACTGCCGCAATCGTCCACGCAGCCATCACCAGACTTCGAGAAATCCAGTTCCTTCTCAATGTAACAGCGCCACTCCTTTGTCTGCTGCGAGCTGTTCCCTTTATCGTAACGCGCATAAATGGCAGCACCGCAGTATGAAGCAAGGCCACTGTTGCAAGATTCCTTGCCGAACTGTGCGCACTTCCTGTCCAATGCCTCCTGAAGCGTTGGCGCTGGGGCGCTGCAGAACTCTTGTGTGCGTAATTTCAATATGCTGGTGAGTTCATTGTTACGGGTCAAATATGCAACTGATCTGCTGTTGAATGCACCAAGGCACATTGTCGCCGCTCCACAACTATTTACACAGCCTGGCCCCGCGGCCTCAAGATCAAGCGCTCCTTCCGTATAGCATCTCCATTGTTTTGATGAAGGGCTGCCTTTAATACCGTCATATCTTGCAAACACAGCCTCATTGCAGTAATCCTGTAGGCCACTTCTACAAGCAACAGACGCCTGCTGGGAACATTCTTCATCCAGAGCATCTTGCAGAGATTCGCGGCGTGCCGCCAACCTAGTGGTTGATTCCTGCAATCACGCAGCACGCAAGCATTCAGCTGCCAAATACATATGCAATGCTTCCCGCCTTGTGCGCAGCATCCTCTAAGATTCGGTCGAAACATAAGATCGTAGGACTCGTTGGGCTCCCGGCAAGTCCGGGTCGCCTGTGGCCGAGTCTACAAATTGTAGAGCCCGTATTCAATTCAACGAATAAGCCGTGTCTGTTTGGAGCAACGAGGCAAATGCCTAAAAGAAGGTCACTCACAGCTTCGGCAGAGAGACCTGAGCACACAGGCAGCGCAGTCACGGAAGGCTATTTGTAGGCTTTCTTTCTTTCTTTGAATTGTATTGGACCGTGAGCCGTTCTAAACTTACTCAGAAAACTTCTGCTCAGTCGAAGAGCCTGTGTTCGGCAAGCGCTCAAAAAGGCAACCGCGCCGACACAAATGTATACCTTCATCCTGGGGAAGTAAGAAAGGCTTGTGGTTAAATGTGAAACAACATGGAGGGAAAAATAGGTGAGGAACGTCGGGTGTGAAGCTGGAAAAAACACATGTCAGAACAACGTCTAGAAAGATGGTGGTGTGACTCGGCTCGCCGCTAGCAATCGAGCAACGAAGCTGTGCGCTATCCCAGTGATGCGACTAGCTGGCTGCTTCTGCTTCATGTATAAACTAGAAATGACAGACTGCATTCGTTTCATTATTAATTTTTCAAATCATTTGATGCACGCTCAAGATAATCGGTTCTTTTCCCGCAAATCCGATGCTGTGACAGGTTGCTCGAGTTCCGCAGGCAATAGAGCGACGATCCCTACCTCATGAACACAATCATACCTTGTGACAGCATGATAGGTGTGCTCAAATAGAAGCGTATACAATTGTCTGTGTTTGTTTAGTGTTGCTCTAGAGCAAAAGCTTCCAGCTGCCAGTGCCTGCACTGCTGCCCATTGTGCCGTGATGTGAGAGCCTTACTTGCGTAAAGATACCCGAGAGGTTCCTAACCATTTCCGATAAGCTTGTTCTCATTCAGCTCAAGTCATGGTATAACTGTTCCGCGATTGTCACGCAGGACCGGCTCAACTGCGGCATTCCCGTCCATCGTATGCTGTTCAGTAGGATTCCGTCCTATCCATATTAGTCTTAGGCAATCTAGTAAATACTGAGAACTACATAATGGTCCGGTGGATACCATATGAAAAGTTAAAGCTACACTAAGGTGGCTGACCCTACGCAACATCACGCACTGTTGGCTGTTGTTGCTCTGCAAAGGGGACTTTCTTCTTGGATCTGCTCATTCAGTATGAACAATCTGTGACAACCAAGACTACCGCATTCGTTAATAATCTTCGGCACTTGGCGGTCTGCTTCAGGAGTTAGAACAGGACATCACAGCTTGACTGTGTAAAGGAGATGTCCCTGTAGATAAGATGGGCGCCGCCCGTCAATGGCAACAAATTTGCTTTTCTCTGCAGAGTCGCCAGCTCATTCATTTCTCGCAAAGGCCAGAACTGCCAGGCGAACGCAAAAGGCACATGAAATAAATAGTGCAGAGTCTCTGTAGCTTGGAGGACCTAGCGATTCCCTGCACTCCAGAGCTGGCCTCCGCGCATCCCGGCGACACTTCCGAGTGACTGGCGTTCTCCTGCTTACAACACCTGCTTACTAGTAAGACGCGCCAACGGTGCACTTCCACACTTCGCAGTGGGCGTCCGTAAGAAGCGAAGTAGAGTAAAGTCCGCCAGAATCCATCTATTTTCAAGGCAATTTCGTCGTCTGTGCTTCTCTCAATATAACACGAATTACCTTTGGAATCGGACCAACCGCTACTTTGCTCATTGGCATATCCACGCCGTGATTGGCGCGGTTCCCTACCGATAGACGGCGCTACTGCCCTGAACAAGCTACACCGCCTAAGTACTGTAGTGAACCACCTTATTAGTCTGATGCTTAAGCACTGTTGCATCAATGGCAGACCGTTTACTTTTTGCCTCGTTTCTTCTCCTGCAATACTCTCCACTACGGTGCAGTTCAGCTACAGTGCAACGGTTGTTTACTCTTGGCTATACTGCTGAAGCTACTACACAGCCAGACTCCTGTTTACCTACAATGCGCCTCCAAACCCTCCTCTCAAGAGGATGCCGGATGACTGTAGTAACCCAAGGAATAACTCAATACATGTCCTTAAGATTCTAGGACTGTAATCTCCAAAGTTCAGCAAGATCCCCTGCAAGTCTGGTCCAAGCTGGCGCTTTTCTTGAGTTTGCATAATAAATCCTGAAGCTGCCTTCTGTCTCGTGGTCCCTGGGGACAACTGTGGAGCTGCTGCTGAAACTGGTGGTACCACCATGTTCCTTTTGCAAACTAGAAACGCCACACACATAAAAATTCCAAATAGTTCGCAGCACAGTTCCATGCACGGCTTTGACAAGTTTGCTTACGGCAATCGTTACTCTGCACAGTGTTAATTTCGGTCTGCGACAGAGTCTCCAGTCCCATTCGTAACGCCGACCTACAAGCCAGGTCAGCTAATGGTACACAGTTTGACCAAATTGACCCTCACAACTGTTGACAGTAACAAAAAACTAGTGCATGAGTCACACAGTCGCAAACGAGACCTTTACAACGCAGTCTGCGCTGCCAACTGATTTAACGCACACGCTGCATTGTTACAACTCCGAAACTGATGCTTGAACCCCAAAGCCAACACTCGTTTAAAAAAGTCCTTCATCCTTTGCTGAGCAGACTGAAAGCACGTGCAAACTTCCTAAAAAGAAACGATGCAGCAGCCACGAGCAATTTCACGAAACGACCTATCCACAGCATTGCCAGTGGGGATGCACCCTATGGACTGCGAAGTATCCGGCCACAACGCCTTCAAGCATGATTCTGCGACACGTTCTTCCAAAGCTTCCTTCTTGACTCCTCATGAAATACGAGGAGTCAACCCACAACACTCACTGAAAAGAATACTTCAGGAAAAAGCTCCAGCGCATAATCATCAGTACCTTCTTTAAGATCCGAGGATCAGGCCCAAGTACATTCGGCTCGCCTCAAGTCTCCCGCGTGGTCCCTCTTTATCTAAACCACGTGGGCGTCAGCCACTACTACACTCTTCAAACCACTATCGATTATATGTGTCCAGGGATGTCAAAGCGGAGAAAACATGCCCATTTTAAAGCCACCTGAAGGACTTCGCAATTTGTGAAGACCTGCACCAGTGACACAGTTATTCTTCCGTGGTTCAGTCCTCGTAAATGACAAGGGGAGTTTCTTGGCTTGGAGTACAAAACAGAGAATTTTCAGTTGCCCTCCGTGCTGCTGTGGATCTCAACACGCCATCGTGCGTCGTCATTCTGCGTAGGAGAGCAACATCCGGAATTCCCCCGGGGAGAACTGGCACTTTGGGGTGAGGCGCCAGCGGCGGCATGAGCTGTCTGAAGTCCTTAGTAAGCATCCAGCTGTCAAATGACTTAACACCTTCCCTCGTGAGTATTGTTATTTCTCCACTGGGAGACTTCACCCAATCCACTCGTCTAGATCTTGGCGGATCGGTGATGATTATGCCCCCGTACCTTCCATCATCTGCCCAGCGTGGCTGCCCCCTCCAAGAACAACTTGTGTTGCAACCCATCATAAAAGCTGCAGATAATGCCTAATAAACACTGCCTTGACCACCGCCCTGTGGTCTGCTCCTCCTAGGACCACTGGTTCGCGGGGCAGCAGTTGTGCGCCGGCAGACTTCTAAGTATGCTTGGTTACCTTTACCAATGGCCTAAAGTTCGACTGGCATGTAATGCTCTGGAAGACATTCAAACTGGTCTGGGGACCGACCACAGGGGCAACGCTGATTCCCACTTCCCAGCAACTGCCCAACAGTGGCCTCTTTCCCCCTTAGAAGAAAAAACAATAGAATACAGCGAAAATGCTGCTACTACTGTATTACATTCCACTAAAATTCAACTTTATGCTCATAAAGCAGAGGAGGCCGCTGTGATCGCCGTGGAGTCCCACACCCGCCCTTTTGCAACAGAGCTCTCTTGCAGTAGCTGGCCGACACGGAACCACATTGGTCGCCTTACGTTGTACTTGTGGGTTCTAAAACAACTTAAAAGAGGGACGGGAAACATACTTGGCAGAAGCGTACGAGTGATAATCTCAACGTAAAAGCTTGCCAACCTTGCTGTATCTTTGCCTTACCAAGAGGTGTAGTGGACGGCAGTAGATGATCCGTATCGCGCAAGCACCCCTCACCGGTAGCACAGCTCATCCGCTTCGAAGCTGATACGTTTTGGGGTGTTTGCCTTCTGTTTCTCCTGCCGTTTCAATGAAGGGGGTGTGGCTGTTTCTGTGGGGTGCACGAAGCCTACATCGCGGCTTGCATAGAGAAAGGCGCCAAATGCGCTGTTGCCTGCTGTTTTGATCCGATACAGGACTACACGTTCATGTTTAATCGGGCCAGCAGGAGTTGCAATATCTCGTGTCGTTCGGCTTGCAAGAGTTGCTACATCACGCCCTCCCCCAGTACTGTCGAGTCAAACTTCAGTTGCACGGTCACCACGTCACAACCAGCTTGCTGAGACACAAAGCACTTGATATTCTGTAAGTTCCTTCCTAACATGTAAAGCAACAACGACTTTTGTCGGCTTCAGAGTCCTGAGTTGTCTTGCGTGGGTCTTCGACTCCACGGGTGCTGCAAGTGCACCACTTGCAACGGAATCTAAGTCGCACCCATTTCATGACGTCCCTTTAATTTTGATCCGCTGTTTCCCGCTAAGAATGCCAGCTATTCAGTTTTTGCGACTGCATGAAGGTCCTTTGAAGCAAGTGTTATTTCCCTCCAGCCATGCGCCCACTTCAGTTGTACAGTAGCGTCCCCATATAGTAGCGGATACCACCCAACCTACGCCACCAATACGATTACTCAGAATACTTAGAAATGCATGAAATGTGATATTCGTGATAGTCTTATCTACGAAATTCCTCTTGACAGCTGGACTCAGAGCAGGCAATATCCCCGCGAGAACCGCTCAGCCGGAAGTTGGCCGTCAGGTTTGTGTCCCTCTATATATCTGATAAAACTTAGACTTTGGTGGTCTGTAGCCTGTCGAATTTGTCTAGAACGGTTTGTTTCGAACAAATTACACCTGTTTGTGACCCCATTCAGCCGTATGAGACTGGTCGAGCTTTTGCCATTGGAGTTTTCGCCGTGCTCGCTTCACCATTCTTATTTAAGCTGAAGTAAAGGGGTAGCAGCACTGCTATTTTAATAGCCGAATTCTTGAGTATACTGCGGCAGATTCAGCTTGTAAGCTGTGACGGACTCTCTACAGTTTCGTAGGTGTTTACCTGTGCAGTACTCCGCTAATCCTACGCAGTAGAATAAATGTTAGAGTTTGAAAAAGAAAGTACACAATGAGAATACCTGCATTTGGTTTCTTGATGGGGGGGACCTCTTCTGGATCCGTGAAACCCTTTATTGTTCACACACATCGGTCAATTCATTGCTAGTCCGGGCATGTGCTTATGTTCTAATAATGTTGAGGTCTTCCGTAAACAAATATTGTCTACACAATTCAGGGTGTCTCTCTCAATTATGGCGCACACAATACAACCCCAATACTAACAAGAGTACAGAGTTTTTGTGTTAATCGTAGATAACTGACAGTGGCACTAGCTGGGGTTTAGGGTCCAAACTTAATACAACTAATACAACAAAGTACAGGACTCAGAAGTGACACCATATAGAAGTGGCGCTAAAAAAGTCGTCTTACGTATCTACTTCCACTAGTATGTATGTCAGGTAACACAGCACCACAGTGGAGAGGTTCGCACGACAAAAAAAAGGGCGAATGCGTTGTACATACACGGAAGAATGTGTTCTCATTTAGGGGCTTCCTACGCCATTGTGGTTTTAACGAAGGCAAATGTACCTGGCAATCAGCAGCTACGGCGTCTTGGTGAACTCCAGACTAACCCCTCGTTATCTGCAGTCCTTCACTTGGGCCCGAATCCCATCGCATGCGCGGGTAAGCCCTAGAAGTATTCATTAAATGCGTCCGGGGTCTTGTGTAAAATGGAAAGGGCCTTTATGCAAGTTCTGGTTTCCTTAATCTCCAGCATGTTGCACTGTCTAGCATTACAGCAGAAACGACTTCCAGCAGCGGTGAATTTTTTGCAGTTAGAAAGCTTGGGGTCCGTTTATATAGAATAGCATTCAAGGAAACTATTTCTTGCAAGAGATCACGGTTAAGTCGCTCTGCTGATGGGCCGGAGGTACCTCAGGCTGGGAGCTGCCAGAAGTCCTGTGCACACCAGGATTCACGCAGAAGTAATTTTCGCTCGAAAGAGACTAGAATTGAACAAGAAAGGCGTTTTTTCGCTTGTTGCTGCATGTTTCAATCTCTTCTGTGTGGAGGGTTGGTAGCTATGCAGCTGAGAAGGTGTAGTATTTCAGCTGTGTTCAGTTCACTAGACGTTCTCCCCAGCCCCTTCATGTCCTCTGCTCTGTGTCACCATTTCACCTTTGCAGCATTTTTGTTCAATTCTCTTATTAAGTCGTGCTCTGTGTCAATGTAGGAACTCTCCTTCTGGTGATAGGGGGCCTTGCTAGCGACGACGCTTTACAGCGAAAGCTGAAGGGCACATCTCGCCCAGGTACCTACACCTGCTCCTGGCGCCGTCTGCGTAGACGAACCTGCGGGAAATACTGAATTTATTAACTTTACATTTAGAGTGGCTGCGTGAATCTGCTCACCAGCGCAATTTGAGGGGTGCAGATGGAGAAGCAAACGAAAGGAGGGGCAACCGCTGTTGCTACTGAAGCCGACAGCAGCTGCCATGGGAGCACTGGTCACTGTGGATGCTGTTGGTACCTCAATGTGGCAGCACACCAGTCGTTTGTACAACAGCAGTTGCAGAGAGGTTTAAGACTGCTTACCCTCTCCACTTGTGTGGACGAGATACCACGTATCTGTGCCGATGGAGGTTTTACTGGTGCACTTCACACACCTTTTATGGAACTGGTGCAGCAGCAGCAGTCCATGATCAGTGGAGTGTACTGGACGCTATGCTGTCTTGCTCTACTACAGCCGTCAGCTGCAACAGAGCTGTCAAGGGCGGCTCCGTTGCCCGTTCCTCACGAAGTGAAGATGGCGCTCCTTCACAAAGCTATCCGCCCGTGTTTTCGCAGAAGACAGTGCTCAGGCTGGTTTCCAGCGGCAACTGACGCTTGTTCTTTCCCCAGTGTAACGTCGAAAATGCCGCCAGACGCCACGCCGGAGAGAAAGAGAATGCGACGAAAACGGGAAGGAGGAGCTGAAACGAGCCCATCGACAGAAGTAGCGCCGTCTGGAGAAGCCACTCTGCTACCTGCACGTGCAGATACAGCGTTCACAACTACAAACCATCATGTATCCTGCAGCAAGGCAGTTCTTGGCTTCAGCAGCGGTCCGGCAGAGGAGGCGGTTGCTACGGCTCTGTGTACCTGCAGCGGCCTACAGGCGCTGGCCCTGCTAGGAGCTCTATCTTCGTTATCTTCAGAGGCCCTGAAACAGCTGCGACGTTTCCTGTTGCTTCTTCAGCGAAGAGAAGATGGCGCCTTCGCCAACACCCTCCATCCTAGTTGTTGGGGCAGCTTCTGCGCGGACTGCAGTAAGCTACGGCCACTAGGAAAAGCGTCAGCAACAGGGGAGGAGATATGGGAGAACGAAGGAGACGTCCGATGCACTTTCTGCTGTCTCCTCAGTCTAAAGCTAATACATGCCGCTGCCAAAGCTCAGCGCCAGACAGGCCCTGCTAGTTCCCCTCAGAGTTCTACATCGAAGCCGTCTGCGGCTGCACGTGAACGTCGAGGATCGTATAAAGATGAAGTAGCTGCCCTGCCGGCTAGTGCAAAGCATGCTTCGTGCCTTGAGGGATATAGAGAACCCGAAGGGATTTCTGTTGACTCAATGGAGAAGCTTTTCCATGATGCATCCTGGGAAGCTTTTATGTGTAATCCGTTTGCTGGCGTCCACGTTGATGCAACAGTCTCCTGGCTGACGTCTCTCATAGCGGTCGACGGTGGTGTAGGTGTCTCCCCTGGGGCGGATCCACACGCAGGCGCCGCTTTCTGCCTCGTTGGTTGTTTGTCTCTCTTAGGCAAAAGGCATGCTTTAGGCGCCAACGAGCAGAGGAGGCTGGAGCGGTGAGTCTTTCTTCCCTGCTGTCTGCTGTTGGTGGAGGTATTGGCGTGCCACCGTGAGCTTTGCTATACTGACGCTTCATTCTAGTTGCAACGTCTTAGGATAGTGACTGTTAAGCAGCGTTAGAAATGGCTATTTGCTGATATTTGAAAAGGCCGTGGCGGCTGCTTTTGCAGGTGGCTGAGAGAGCGGCAGCTACCCGAGGGGTCTTTGCAAGGCCGCCCTGGAAAGAAAGGTGACAGCTGCTACACGTTTTGGGTGACTGCTGCGTTACTCCTGATGGGCAAGCAACCGCTAAAGCTGCTACAGGCAAGTGCTCTCGCTGACTATGTGGCTGCTGCGCAGCATCCGTTGGGAGGCATATCGCGGGTCGCTGTATTGAAGGGAGCAACAGCGGATGGCTCTCGCGGTCCTGCTTCGACCTCTAGCAATGACAAGGGAATCCAAGAAACAACAAAACAAGAAAGTGGCGAAAAAGGAAACGGCACATGCAACCCGTTGAGGTTACTGCATGTTGGCGCACTGGACTTAACTGACGAGCAGATGCGGTTTCCCGACCCTTTCCATACCTTCTTTGCCTTAGCAGGCCTTTCCTTGCTGGCGAACAGCGGAGACACGGATATGCGGCAGCAGGATCAGCGGTGGCGGATGCAGTCAGAGCAACAACAAGAGCAGCAGCATAAGGGACAGGGATGGCAGGAGACTTGTAAGAGGCTTTTACAGCCCCTGGACCCTGAAACTGCCTTGCCACTGCAACTGGCGGAGAATATAGTTTCTTTTGCTGGCAAAAACAGCTAAGGTGTTTTCATATGCCGCACGTTTGACATTTCTTGCTGAACTTGAGCGGAGTAGTGGCCTCGGCCGCAGCTGCAGCATCAGCTGATGCTGCAGCAGCACAAGACACGACCAAAGAAAACCTGAAAAGATCAAGAACCAGCATCTTGGCAAGTAGTCGGCCTTTTCATCAGCCATTCCGCGTCGCCTGTGCGTCCGGTAAAGAGGGTAGTTTGTTCGTGCATGTGCATTGCTACTGCTCCCGATTTTGCCACAAGATTTCACGAACAAAAAGGGACAGAGACCGGGCAGCTCTTTAGGCACCTGATCTTAGCGATCAACCGTACATAAACAGCGTCAAATGTTTGGTGAGGGCCCGTTCCGCGGCGTTTGCTTGTTGCCCTTATACCTGGCTTGCCCCTTTACCAGCTGATGTCCCCAATGCGCTGGCGAATTTGTGCGCGGATTTGTGCTTGCTGCTTGCTCAGGCAAAAACGTGGGTATCTGTGGCAGTATCGCCAGAAAGGGCATGGGCTCGGCTTCTCAAGACCCCAAGAAGGAACGTATTCTACATGAATAGGCCGAGTGGGGTGGCTGGCTTTTAAAACGTGCCGAGTCGAATTGGCTCAGCAGTTGGGGGAAGCTGCAGAAGCTAGGTACACATCCTAGGTATTCTGCACACGTTAAGGAACTACCAAAGAAAGTTCCAAACGAATCAGGCGTAGTTCTTATGGAGACCGCTGGCGGCCGCGTACCGACGTCCCAAGTCTTTGGCTCTTCTCCGTGCTACCTTTGCAGCTTCTGTTGCTGTCAGCGCTGCTGCACGACGACAATGTGATAGTGTATTCTTGTCCGTGGAATAGACAGGAGTAGGTCGCTGGAATGAGCTTCTGTTGCTGTCAGCGCTGCTGCACGACGACAATGTGATAGTGTATTCTTGTCCGTGGAATAGACAGGAGTAGGTCGCTGGAATGAGCTCGTGGGCGCTGCTTCAAATAATTTTGGAAGGGGAAGATAGCAAAACATTGGATAACGCGGACACCCAAATGCGCGTACATCACTAGTGGAGTTATGCCATTCCGCATGCACGACCGTGTAGTTAGAAGTTCTTTATATCCTAAGCAATAGCCGGGAGCACCAGCGGTGTCCCACAGCCTTCCCGGGGAGGCACTGTGCAGCCGAAATGGAAGAGCAGGGAACCGTGGAACGTTTATTTATTGATGCATGTAAAGAGCATCAATATGGACTGACAACTGGCCGCTCGTATCGCGAACCTTCCATGCCGCGCGAGCTCGTCTTTTACTTGTCGACGGTACGGCTGCATGGTGGAGGTAGGTCACCGCCACAGCGGCACACAAATATTAGGCAGGCAGATAAGGGGATACGGAGCCCTGCGAGCAAGCCGAAGCAACGACGAGCCATGTTTGACACCCAGTATCCTTTTGCGGGTACAGACGCGCATCATTGTTCACAGTTACTTCGAAATTATTCCGAGGTAGCTAAAAAAGTAGGCAAGAAAGACGTGCAAAGCTTGCTGAACGGCAAAGCAACAGCAGACCAAACTACCAGTGTAGCACAGTGGCTTGCTTACGCTTGGTGTGGCCGACGAACTACTCTAGCAGCAAGCACCGTGTGCCTCCCTACCGTAAGCTTTGGTGCATTTAAGTGGCGAACCGGCTAGGTGCTGCTGGCTAACTCAGTCGCAGAATAAACCTTATTTCTGTCTAGAGCGAACTCTATAGCCGCTTGAAAAACTTCCCATCAGTTAGTTCTTATCCTCCCTAGCTATATGACCCATTAGGAGAGCGTGTGAAAAGATTTTCCAAAAGGTCATACAGAGCCCGCCATTTAAGCGCGGCTACGGTGCTACCCTTGCTAATAATTGAGCAGGGCGAGCAGCACTGGAACCAGAATGCCAGGAGAAAGCCACTCAACAACGGCTGCTTCCCCTTTAAAACGCTCCCCAGGGCACTGCCATTGTAATCAGTGTTGCTTCCACCGGTCAGCCAAGCAAAAGCGAGTCCCTTACGGCAGCAAAACCAGCTGCGGGCATGCGCCTTCTAGCCTCTTCTGCCGTTACCCAAGCCCAATCTCTTACAGGACTGTCTGCTGGAAGACAAACCTGAGGCTGTTCAGGAACATGGTAAGCACGGTAGTAGAAGATCTGAAACGACACCATTGGCAACAGCAGCAGCTAGTTCACGGCAATACACAAAAAAGCCCGTAATATCTTCAGTAGAAGAAATATCGACATCTTCATGGGCCAACCACGGGCCGGGCACAAATATGGCCACGACCATGTAACGCAAAAAAAATGAGAGAATTCGCTGTAGGAAGCATAGCCTCTGTTTACGAGGAATAGCCAACGAAGAGATACCTGGAAGGAAAGTTACAAAGAAACTTACTTCTCTCCCTTGAATAACTTCGCCAGGCCTGTTTCTGATGTGTCGAACCGCTGCCGGAGAAAAACCGACCATAAATGGGGCCTCACGCAGGCCCAGTTGTTTCATGCACAAGCGCGCTAGAGTCTGCATCAACAGCAGCAGCAACAGAGCACAAGATCAGGCGCTGACCGGACACCACAGACTTCCGACAACACGGGAAGACAAAAACTTCAGCAGATAATTCTTCAACGTAAAGCCCAATCCCCTTACACATTCGATGCAAAGTGTAGCAAAGACAGACTCTGCGCTGCCCAGCAGTGCAGTTCAGGGGCAGCTACGGCTCGCCAGAAAGAGCTAGAACTCCTTAATCTTTTGGGATCAGACGCTCCAATTTTTAGTCGGGGAAAGCCGCCTAGCTCATGCAGCCACCATGTAGCGCACACATTATAGAATTTTAGGAGCCCCTTCAAAAACGCAGGAGGAAGAAGGCGCGATGGCACTGAAAAGCATCAAGTTAGAAGAACTTTACTGGGATATCCCCCTGCCCACCTGACGCATTGTTTGTCCTTGCCTTCTGTCCTCCACTGGCAGCTGCCAGCTGTGGCCGTACTTGACAAGTAGCAGCAGTACTCTCTCAGGAAGCTGAGAAAGTGATTGGTCCTCCCTTTCCGCTACTGTTGTCGCTGCTGCTGAGGCACTCACTGGGACTCCCTGCAAATCGTCAACAAGACGAAACCGCCAGGCTTGTCTGATACATGGGCCAAGCGCCCTATGGCAGCTGCTGCTGTCGCACTGTGTCTGTAGCGTACTGCGTTATCCTGGTGTTGCCGTCTCTGCCGCCGCATTTTGTGCCTGTCAATCGCCAGTCCCTCCTGCTGCAAAAGCATGTCGAGCTCTGACATCTGCGCGTCCCCTGTCCTCCGTTCTTTCTGCTCGCGCTGCTGCTGCTGCTGTCGAGTCTCTAGAAAATGCCCTGGAAGTTGCATGTAAGTTATCTCGTCGCTAAGAGTTGTGCTGTTGTTAGTTCTCCTCTCCCACTCTTCTTTGAACAGCCTGAACTCCTGCTCGTGTTTTGGTTCTTTATACACTAAAGGTAGCCGTTGCAGCAGCAGCGAAGCTTGCACTTTAAGGCCCTTGTGTACGGACACCTCGTAGTGTGGTGGGGGGTTGTTCAGGAGCAACGTGGCTGCGCGTAGCAAGCCTAAACCAGCGCTAGACTTTCCTCCCAGTGCAGCGGCCGCCTTCGATGCTGATGCTGAAGACAGTTGGCGTTGGCATGAAGTGTGTGCTGCTCCGGCGGTGGCCTTGACTGCTCTTTCCGCTACTCTTGCAGCTGCAGCTGTGTGCAGGAAGTTCCTGCAGCAGCAAAGACGGAAACCGTCAACATAGGTATGCAGCCACACTGCTGCTGCTGTCATTGCCATGGATGCAGCGGCTGCTTTTGCCAGGCACTCCTGTGGAGGTAATTTTGGGCTGTCTCCCCTCGTGACCCCTTCAACTCCCCCGTGATCGTCGCTATGCACCCGAACAAACTAAGAGCGTCACACTCAGGAAGTCATCATCACTCAGTTCACATCGTACGAACTGGCATGAAGACGCGCGGCTTAGGTCTTTTTCCGCTGGCGGTGTACCCGCTAATGCGCTGGAGTGTGGAAACTGGCTCTCGGCAGTTCTCGAAAGTGTCTTAGGATCCTTGAGAAACTGTTGTCATCAGCGAACCGCGAGATAATAATGTCTGCTGCATGCTTATTTCCCCTGGGATTTCGTCACATTGTAGTGGAAGAGTCGTCTTCGGGCTTCGTTTTCGGGCTTCATCGGTTGCAAGAGGCAGCTTCCGAGTACCACATAAAACATTCGGGCGCAGCCAGAGTAGTTGCCTTTAATTATTTCCCCCATTGTTGTTAACAGACTACCCACACTTTTGAATGCAGCGATGCGTGCTAAGGTCTGCAAAGCCAACAGCCGCACCGGCAGTCCATCCAGCGCAAGCAAGCCCAGTATTTCATTCGCGGGGCCCGGCGGCCAGGGCGCGAAGCTTCAGATCAATATGCCACTCACTGTTGGTAAATTAACCAAAATACCTCTTCTGTGCACCTGTGGAGGAATCCACCAAAATGTCGTCCAAGGACCCTCGCTCGGTGATCGACCCGTCCAAGTTCCTCAACAAGAAAGTACGGGTGAAGTTTTCAGGAGGCCGTGAGGGTGAGTCTCTTTAGAGAAGTTCACCATAACCAGATACGGCATATCTACATCGAGGCTAGAAATGCTCAGGAAAGCTCGTAGAAGACCTGAGTGGCTTCCCGGGACACAGCCTCCCCGTTTGGTGCTTCACTATAAACCCTGAACAGAACATCTACCTGCCGGTGTTTTCAACGGTACTAGTGGGCTGCATTTATTGTACTTAGTTGTTTGTGCCCGCAGTAGAGGGAACCCTAAAGGGCCACGACGCCGTTTGCAACTTGGTGCTGGACGACACGGAAGAGTTTTTAAGAGGTACTGGGCACTTCCCCCTTCACGGTACCGTGAAGCGCCTCAGACCATTCCGTGTGGATGACATGTGCTTGCAATTTCGCTCAGGCAGCTCTGACTGACTGCAAGTTCAGGCTTGTGTTTTCCGCGTATAACCTTGTGTCTCTGCTAAAGTGGAGCTGCTGGCCTCTCCGAATTACGCCTATATTTCTCTGTATGATTTTTACAGTGGCGAAGAGCGGCCACGCGTGCGTGCAGTGTGTCAGCTTGAAGGGTAACGGGAATACACACGCTCGTGACTAGCTTGTGAAAACTTGTGCCCTGCCTCCCCGCAGATCCGGAGGACGCCAGCCGGCTGCTGGAAACTACGCGGTCTCTAGGCCTCGTTGTTGCACGTGGAAGCGCCATTGTTCTGATCTCGCCAGTAGATGGCGTGCAGCGCATAGAAAACCCCTTCATTGGCGTGGAGGCACAGTGACTGGAAGTACTTTGTCTTTACCTGTGGAGACATGGGTGCCGTGTGCGTGTGCACATGCTCAAATTTGTCACTGGTATCTAAAGCAAACGGAGACTGTGGAGCGTCTTCTGAAGGCTCTCGCTGCACTTGTTGCATTTGGACCAGGAAGTTGCCGCATAGAGGCGTCTGGTTTTCGAATGGCAGTGGCTGTGAGGCAGGAGTTTCGAGATTCAATATGCTTTGTTTGGGAACTCAGAAGTGCTGCCTACGGCTAAATTTTGCAGCGACAAGTGCACCGAAACTGTCTATTCGTAATTATTAAAGTGCCCTTGTGTTCTCTTGTCGACCAAGGACCGCACTTGTCGCCCTGTACTGAGTGCAGTGCAGTAGGAATCAAAGATAGGTGCTGCTGTAATACATTTGCAGCTGCGGCACTCGCAGTGCGCTTGAAACGATCAGAGTCTACTTCCTGTAAGCGAAAGAAGGAGTGTACGCGGGAGAGAGATTCTGTACGCACATATCAGTACTTCATAGTAGAAAGATTTGGCTACATTTTCTTAACTACGGGCTTCTTAACTCCCATTACTGGAGGCTTTGGTTTGAAGGCAACTGGAGGCTTCTTTGGAGTATCAAGAGTGCCCGTGGCGGCTCCTGTGGATGGCGCGGAAAGCGTTTTGGCTGGAATGGGGCGGGTTGCGGTCGTCGCTTTGCTCTGCCCCGTCGTGGGGGCTCCAACCCCAATGTTGGCGACGGGATCGTCGGGTATATTCACGGGTAGCACAGTCGCGTTCTTTATGTATAGCGGTGTTGCGGCTGTTGCTTGGAACGGCGCGTCTGTGCAGGAATGCCAGAAACTGCACCGAAGATGCTTGTCGCATGCGGCCATCGCTCCTTCACACTCGAACTATTCGGCACCATTTGCATTTAGATTACTCCGTAGACTTAAAACAAAGGAACGCACAGTAGAACTTTTCACTATGTGGTTTGGTAAAGTAGAAACCGAACTGGCCTACCTGAAGGAGCCATTCCTGCGAAGTCTAGGCCCTCAAGTGGCCGCCACTCTGGGGGGAACTTCAGAACTTTCTGGGCTTCTGACAAATCGTGTTCCAGCATATCTATTACAACGTGCTGCTTCTCCACTTGCTGTTCGAGCCTGCACAGGCACCCAAGTGTCACAAGCAAACCATGGAAACGAGCCTGCCCCTGTCTCCGTACAGCATTCGTGGACTATTGGAGGGTACCAAGCTGGGGCGCTGAAGCGTAGCAATAACTTCAAAATGAAAAACAAATTAAATAAGTAGTCCAGCACGGATAATAAATTGAACCGGTCGCGCACTTCCTACAAAGTAACAAAAGACTGATGACGTCTTCTTGATCTTCAGCGTCGAGATTCGAGAAACAGTTCGCCAGTTCTGAGAGACTTTGGTACGTTCGCCTGATAAGTTCCGAACACCCAAAGCAGTGTTGGCACCTTAGTGTCTCACGAAGAAACACGGAAAATCAGTATGCAGACAATGAAATAAGTTTTCAAGGACGAAAAAGAGGAATCGCAAGGATTACTTTCGAGGCGCGGTCAATCCAGTCGACCCCCAGCGATCCCAAGTGCGATCTTTGGGCCTAGTCATCAGTGCACTTTTCCGAGGCGCCGTAGGCTTACTGCCAGAAGGCTCGCGCGGCTCCGCATACCTGACACGGATTTCACAGAGCAGCTCAATGGAAGGCCCTCTGGATCAGACGCTTTCTTACCGACATGACGCTCCGGTTGATGGGCCTCGATTTCAGATGTCATCGGAAAAGAAAGTAAACACCAGTGCTCCACACCTTGGCCATTGTGGGACTGGTTACTGTCTGGACAGTACGAACTTGCTTTGCCAATGAGAAATTCTTATGCATGGCTCTAAAAAGAGCTAAGGCGTTTGCTGTTCTATTCCGGTTCAGCCACGCTGCGTAGTCAAGCAGCTGCCCACTTTTGTTTCCTTCCCCATTTCATTTTCCCTTTGCATACCGGGGTATCACTTCATCAACGAATGGCTTCTTCTCCCTAGAATAGTACGGTCGAAAGCCCGAGTAAACGTCGTCCCTCACACTGGAGCTTCTGCGCCTGGCTCTATTCGATGGCTTCCTTGGGGGTCCATCAGCTTCTTCAGGCGGCCGGTACGACTCGCCGTACCCTCCCCTGATGTTATTGAGCTATAAAACCAGGAAGCAGCATTGAGTAACTATGTATGAATGTCTTCTGAAAATAGCTTGAAGGTCAGCAATGACTCTGACATAAAATTGACACTGTGGTAACTCACGTGTCGTTCTATTGGTAGCCATTTGGTCTTCCCCAGCTCGTGATCGCCGCTCGCGACCATGTAGCCTCTAGCGCGAGGTCCATTCATCTGAGCCACGAGTTCCGTTACGCTAATGAGCAGCGAGACAACAAAGGAAGGGAGGGCAGTCCGTTTCAGGAGTCTCCACCCCGTCGTGATAAACGTAAGGCAAATTGAGGAGGGTATCATCTAGACAGTCAGCTTAGCAAGGCTTTCCGTCGACCGCTTCATGAAAACTAAAGGGTAATTTGCTTTGCTTCAGAAGAAGGGAGCATTGTGTTCCATTGGTTTGACAAACAAACATCCCAATACCCAAAAGAAATCTAGTTCCCGGATCTCCAGAGCACCACTATGCGCTTTTTTATCTCACCCTTTCTGAGACTTCCCATCTTTCTGCTGGGAGATCTCTTGCGGGGCTGCAGTCACGTAGGGATAGGTGCGGGCAGCTATAATGAAAAACACTCATTTAAACAACTTATGTGAACTTGCTACGGTCCATAGTCAAGAACTTTAAACGCTTAGGTAAGAACGTTGACAGGTGCTGTCGCTGCGGTGTCTAGGCAGCAATAATGAACTCTTGGGACCATTCTCATACCAATAAAGCTTGAACCACGAACATCAGCTGCATCCGTTTGACGGGGATACCCTGGCCACGCAGCCCCGCGGAAACTGCCTTGCTGTGGCAGAAGGCCGTGTTGGCTTCCATCTTCACCCCCTGGTGCGTAAATCATGGGATAGGGGACTTGCGAGAGTGGCTGGGGAAGAAAAGCGGCATAAGGGGATACCTGGGGCATAGAATAGCTCGGGATTGGAGGATAGGCAGCCCAACCAGGGGACTGGTCCATTGGCATTGGGGTGGGAGCTGGCCATGGTGGAACTGACAAGAAGAAGCCAGGAATCCCACCAGGAACTCTCACGCCTCCTAGGGCTCCTTGATCAATTCCCCTCTCGAATGGTCCTTTCATTGCTTCTCGTTCTTCAGGTCTGCGGTCGGACAGGCGGCGCGCTGTGCACACGTGTACCATCACAAGCAGCAATATGCGCGAATCTCTTGACTCGGACCATAACCACAAAGGAAGCGATCTAAAGGGGGACACGCATCTTGAACGATGAAAGGGCTTCACACACATCGCCTGGCTGGATCCGAGCGGGAAAGTGGAGCTGGCGGGCCCGACGTGAAAGCCACAAACTTTCCCCTAATGTACAGCAAAGAACACACAAGCACTCAGCCGAAAATGTACACACCATCAGAATTTCTACTGCACGCGTGCACTTTACCAGTGTGCTTGTCTCGGAGGATATGATGCATGCGGGCACTTCCAATGCGTTTCACTCAGCCTGAATCCACCTTCTTCAAGGAATGGCAGCTTAGCCATTGGGAGTGCGGCTAAAACGGCCCCACAAACGGTGGACTACGGGCCAGACAGTTAATGCACAAATCTGCGCTTACTCCTTGTCAAATACGGGGATGACGTTCCCTGCAAGGTCGTGGGACAACTCGCTTTTAGGCGCCAAGTTCCCTACGCTGCCTCGCTGCCTTCCATACTCATCCATATTCAGAGAGCCCTGAAAAATGAGACGAATCCGAACACGTAGAGAAGTAGCCTTTCCCTAATATTTCTGCACATAGGCCACATGCTCAGGCGAGTGTGTTCAGTATTGGTTCTTTAGTCTGCTCTCACCCCGCTAGAAAACGCCTGTGCAGATCTACTGCCTCCTGAAGCAGTATCCCCAATCTTACTCTCAGGAGCTACCTGGGTAGGTCTGGAGGTTGCAGAGGCAACAGGAGTAGATGAGGCAATTGGAAAGCCTGAGCTACCTCCGTTGGGAGGTCCCTGCTTGGGAACGACCTTTGAGACATTCACTCCTCTTGCTGTCGGCTGGTCATCCGGTGGTGCTGCTGGCTGAGTAGACCCAGCTTCTGGTCCAGGAGACACCTTGGTTCCTGCTGGAAGGCCAGAGTCAGGAGTCCCCTTTGTTGCCGTCTGCAAACTGCCTAGTGCCTTTGACTTTACCGGCAAGCTATGTGAGACTTTTGGTTCTTCCGGCGGACCAGGTGATCCTTTTCCTGCATGCAGAGGCCCAGGAGGCCCCTTGCCGCCTGCCGCTGAAGTAGGTGGTTCTACAGTCTTTTCTAGTGGAGTTGGACCGGGAGCGACTTTTGCTGTATTGGGAAGTCCCGGATCTGGGGAAGCTTTAGCTGCCAGTGGGGAAGCGATACTTTTGTCTTCCTGGGTTTTTGATCCTGGTGGGCCTACGGAGCCTCCCTTTGCCGTTGGTAGGGAGGGGGGCGTTTGTTTCTGAGATCCCAAGAGGGAGGGAGGCTTTGGAGTGGCCGTCTTGGAATTACCTGGAGACTTATCCAGAGATGGTTTTGGAGAGTCTTTCACCAGAAAAGAAGTACTAGGTGGACATTTTGCTGAACTTGCGTCTGAAGTAGGTGGCGGAGGCTTTGGTAGATCGTTTTTTGCAGCAGTGCTATGCTGAGTTGCTGGTTCCTTGACCTCGCCCACTGATAGCTTCGGAAGAGCACTTTCGTCCTTTGACACTAACGGCGACTTTGGATGTGAGCTACTGGAAGCTGGAGGCTTCCCCACAACTGCAGAGGGGCTAGGCGGCGTAGGACTAGAGGATTTTGCCGCCCCGCTTGCCGGTGCTTTCGGAGGAGCAGCTCCGTCCTTTGAGGCTACAGGCGTTTTCTGTGGTGAGCTAAGAGTAGCTGGAGGCTTAGCAAGGGCTACAGGAGGTCCATTCGGCACAGCTTTCGCAGGTTTCGCGAGCCCGTCGAGTGGAGGCTTCGGGGGAGCGACTGCGTTATTCAGGACCACAGGCGTTTTGGGAGGTGATCCTGGCGACGCTGGAGATTTCACTGAAGTGTCATGGAGGACAGACGGAGCATTAGACGATTTCGTGGGCCCGCCTACCGGTGGTTCCGAAGGGGTAGCTTCCTTTCTCGATACCGAGGGTGTTTTGGGAGGTGTGCTCGTCGCCGCCGGGAGCTTTCCCGCTGCCGCGAGACCGGATGCTGGAGGTTTTGGCAAGGAAGCTTTTCCTGGAGGAGGGCCACTGCCATGGACAGCAATTTTGGCCCCTGGAGGAGCCCCTTTGGGAGGCCCTGATGCTGGTGGGGGTCCTTTGCCCACCAGGACGACTGCCTTCGACGCAGGAGGCTTGGGAGGGGGCGGGACCTTCTTCTCCATTTTAAATATCACTTCAGATATAATGGCTGGCACACGGTGTGTTTTTGAGGCTATTTCGTCGTCGCTTCACACGGTAGGGCAGTCAGATGCTTCCGTGACATGGGCGCTTTCCAGATCACTGCCTGTCCACTGTCTGCATCCCATCAAGTCACGCTTTATGGTTTGAGTAGAGATTTTGTATTATAGCTGGTTCGCGTAGCTGTGTGCATATAGCAAAAGCGGGTTGCTCATAGCTGCAAACCTGTGAGGGTGAAGGGTCGTCTGTGTTCTTTTAGGACGGAAGCCAGCAGCAAAAATTCCTACACAGGTCTCCATTTACAATAAAGAAGAGATTTGACTTTCTCGGGGAAGCAAACGCCACAGAAATGTGTTGACTTGACCCTACTGGGCCGCAATGCCGCCTACGGGAGAGCCACAAGGAACTGCGTCAACTACCAAGAATATCTGGAGGCCAGATTAAAGATACTCCGGTAAGAAAACTAGCTGTTAAGCTTTCTCAATCTTCAAAGGTACCCGACTGTCACGTATTCAAACTGAGGCGGGTTGGATTAAGCCCCAACCGGTCAAAGGGACCAGACCGTCGGCAGCGACCGTTGACACACCAGCAGCACGCAAGCTTCCAGCTCTCAAAATGCCCAAAAAAGACATCTATTCAATAAAGATGAAATGTGCTTTGAAATCATGTGGCCGAAATAAGCCATGAGAGCTTCATGATGCATCCCATTTCCTTCTTCGCAGTGCCTGCTGGACTTGGCTTTGTGACCATGCCAGGCAGCATGTGTTGAACAATTTCTCGTTTGGGAGTTTCATGAAATTGAAAAACTTAATGACATATTAACTCGATTCGTCATTTCCGTCTGTCCGAGCTTTTGGCCCATTCTAAGCCCTCTACTGTACAGTGCACCGGTGGGTGTCCTTTCTCCCCCTGCATCCACTGCATGGATGAACCTGTGCAGTGGTCGTACGCTCAGACAGTTAGTCTTTAAAAACAAGGCTCCAACTTTAATGATGCTAAAACGACGGAAAGAGTATATTAGAGGGACATTAGCCAAATGAGATAGGACAGCGAGTCGTCCGCGCTCCTCAGGGCGTTTGTCACGAATGCAGTACATATGCGCCCTCATTCAATACATTACATTCTATTGAAGGACCTGCATGCCGCCCTCAAGACTCCAGGTTTACAGCGGGCAGCAGTTTGACGGAGCACCTCTGCTAAGAATTGAAGCAGATGTACTTTGGATGGCAGCACCCAAAAAAGCACGAAGAGGAAGCTGCAGTTAAAATAATGAAGGTGCGTGGACCTGGTTAATAAATTGAGACCTACCCCGCAAGAGAGAGCTCAATCAGTATGGCCAAGGAGAGAAGACTACTGCCTCCTCTGAACGGGGCCTCGCAAACAGTGCCACTCTCCATTGATGCCAACAAAGAAGAGAGTTAGGGTGCTAACGGGTGCTCAAGCTCCTTTTGCTTTTGTCAGCAGGAATAGCTGTAGATCTTTTCGACGGTTGTGGTCCTTGCCCTGAATCAATGAAACGGCTGCGACGGTTGGGGCGCTTGCTCTACATCTATGTGACGACTGGGGCTGTTCTACCCTGAGCTAGTCTAGATTACAATAGTTGATCGGACCAGCTAATGAATCATCAGATGCATGCAACTGGCGTAGTACTGGGTCCCTATAGAAGCTACCTGTGGAGGTAATCATCTGTGTATCCGGGCCTGTGTCCCCAGAAGACAGCACCCCACTTAACAGTGCCTGGAAGCCCTGTGCCCTAAGACTGAGGTGGTCAGCTGTCTCTTGTTGGCGTAGGAAAAAAGAAGCCAGCCACATACAGTTCCAATATGGCTAGCAAAAGGTGACATACACACAGCTAGAAGGAATGCAAGAAGTGCCAGGTGTATAAAATTCATAGCTGTCGGCGCAATTTCTCTCAAACTCAGTGCCCTCCTGTGAGTTAAATCCAGCTCAACTCCCTATCATTACCGGATGTAAAGGAAATGCAGAAGGAAACGTGCAGTGCAAATATGCACAAACGGTAGGTCTGTGCTTTTGGTGAGCAAAGCATCCTCGTTCGAGGCTTCACGTGAGCGCTGCGCAATCCCTGAACATGCGAAATCGCATGTTCAATACCTGAAACAAATGAAAAACACAGAAACAGCCCCGCCTCCTAATGGCGTGCCGTATCCTCGTTCATTGAAAGGCTTTTTTCTTGTGGAAACGTATGAGAAGACGTCTCATAGTTCACTTTTTCCAGCAAGTGCGCCTGTTTCTTTCCCTGGCCTTTCCAGCCGGGAGCTCGAGTGATGAGACGCAGCAGAAACACAAGATTCATTCCCCATATGAGATTAACACAGGCCTCCATTGCCACGGCGTGTGTAGGGTTGTCGCTGTCTTGGTTAGCCGGCAGGCTAAGTGCCAAAATGGCAAGGCTTGTTACCAAAAATCCGAAGGGAAAACCCGTAGGCTTTGGATTTCCGAGGGAGTTTGGAGTGTGCCTACGCTTCCGCAGGCTCTGCGTCAGGTCTACTAAACCTGAGAAAAACAGAATCGGGGCTGCGCCGGTGAGCACCCAGAATGTGACGATCCAAAAGGGGAAGATGGGGGCACGCGCCTCCAAGAAATCGTCCACCGCAAACAGCCCGTCGACAATTTCGTCAGCAATGGAGTCATGTAATCTCGTAAAGACGTGGCTGTCATCATCAGAGTCTTCTGGAGCGCTCAGAAGAATGAGTAGAAGGCCTAGCATGAGCGAGCCAGTGACTAGGGACTTGATCCCACGTATGGGCGAGCCCGTCGTCATTTCCTCCTTAGCCAGCACTTCAGTCCCTGCAGCTTGTTCCTTCTGTGCATTTATACCCTGCTGTGGACTGTGTTGCTCCTCTACAGGAGTTGTGCAAGTGCTGCAGTGGATGCTAGCTGAGCTCGCCGACAGGTCGTACCCCTCCAGACCTGCATCGCCGAAATTGCTAGTAAACGTTATAGGGGAATCACTTAACAGCCTAAGCTTGTCCTCAAAAAATGCTCGACCATAGCTCTCTGTGAAGTTCTCAGATGCTTCAGATTCCAAGGTTGGCTCAGTGAGACCAATCGATCCACCTGCCAACCCCCCAGCAGCTTCAGCTGCTGCCGCGAGAAGCGGCCAAGTTACAAGAAGATTCATTCAGAAAAAAACAAAAAGGTACCAATGTGGCGGAAATTGGGGATGAAGTAGGCTGCCTGCCTGCTTTGAGGCCGGGACAATTCCAATTTCATACTAGCGAAACGCTGAAGTGGTCAGAAAAAGCGCCCGCTAAATCAGAGCATAACTGCCTTTGCCTTATTTAGTTTCTGTCAGAGTGAATCAAGTATCATGAGCTGATGTAGTTAGAATTAATTTTACGCCTTTTGGGCAGACTTGGCGTGCTTGGCGTGTCGGGCTTTCCTCTTTCTCATCAGTCGTCGCTGCGAACGCTCCCGCTCTGCAACAGCCACAAGCCCCAGATTTTAAGATATTGCCAGTTGGATTAAAACTGGAAACAAATAAATTCGATGATATTGGAATAATCAGTGGATTACGTATCAGCCTGCTTCACGTTTAAACCCGCTGTTGAGGAGACGATGCTAAATCTGTAGTCATGAGGTGTCCCACCAGTAATTCAGAGCACTTGCTCTTGCTCGGCAGTCGTGCTCAATCTGGAAGATAAAACAACAAAAATACTTTGAGCCTGTTTCCATTTTTTGTTAGCTGTACATTTGCTTGTGCATTACGTGGCACAATAGAAAACTACACCGCGTCACTGGAAGTGGTCTTTCCCACCGTGTTCGAAAGCAGCAGTAGTTGCCGTGCTGCATCTGAATTGTTTTTCGCAGCTTCCTAGCGACTTCGTCGCCTCAGTTTCTTAGCTTGAGAGAGAATATTGGAGTATACGGCACTGATTTCCTCTTTTCTCTCTGATCTCTCCACCACAGGTACAAATGATTCAACATTGAAGGTTTGAAGCTGCATTACTTCAGTTTCAGACTTCGAGTGATTCTATTCTTTCCTTGGAGTGTAATTCAACTCCTTCAAGCATATAACTGGATAATTGGGGGCATTAGACCCGTGCCTTCCGGCATGTATAAATAAATGGAGAAAAATTAGTGTCTGGTCCGTGACCGCTTAGCCGCTTACAGCCACAGTAACTGAGAAAGTCTAGGATTCCTGGGAATTTATATAGATAGGGCTGTACTGCGATCCTGCAGGTGGGGACCTGAGAGCCAGCAGCGTTCCGTTGGGTTAAATTTATGGCTTGTATTGAGCAGGCAGGATTTGTGTAAACTATGGGGCAAGACAAACTGCGAAATGTTCTGTGGAGACGACAATAGTCGCAACCCCCTTTAATACTGAGCCTTAGTTGTACTCATTTTGTGCATAGATAAGGATCAATGCTCCTTGTGTTTGGAGTGTAAGAAGAGGGGACATTTGGGTAAAGATTCATCAATGAGTGGTGAAAACGCCTGCCAGTCTGCAAGGATCTGTAAAGGATGTGGGGGTGCCAACCATTACGATATCAATTGCGCTACACTGCTAAGGCCGCGCCTATGGTGAAAGAAGCGAACCAGAAGCGCAAGCATACCTTTTGAAACAACGGAACAGCAGCAACGTTTAAACGACTCTGCCCTGAAGTTATACGTGACAAACATCCTTCGCGCACGTGATATGGAGACAGGCAGCTGTAGCGCACAGTGCTATCAGCTGCGACTACTGCTACTTGGCCCACGAATTGGGCGCTCTAAGGAAACCTTCTACCTTCGAAGCATCTCTTACGAAACAAATACCAAAATATCAACAATAGCAGTCATATTCTTAAGTTCTGATATCGATTTTCCTTGGAAGTCCCCCGCATTCAGGGTTCTTGCTTCCTTTGCCTTGTGGGGCGGAGGTGTAGTGCGCAGGCACTACAATGGGGATTGCTGGTGACCTTAAGAAGATACCTTTCTGGCGACCTACAAGAGGTCAACACGCTGAACGAGGGCAGGAACTTCTTACTAGTATCGAAGTATCGCAATTTATTAGCAAGTCAGCATGTGTAATCTAGGCGTGTCTGTGAATAACCAAAGATTGGGGCTGGCGATACCAGTGCAGGCTACCGCCCCACAGAGTCAAGGAAGCAAGAACCCTGAGTGCGGGGGACTTTTAAGGAAAATCGATTTCATAACTTGAGAAGATGACTGAATTTACTAATATTTTGGCATCTGTTTCATAAGAGATGCGTCGAATGTAGAAGGTTTTCCATAGGGCGCCTATTCGTGTGCCAGGTAACAGTGGAGTGCACCGGCACTACAATAGGGCTTGCTGGCGACCTATAGAAGATAGCTAGCTAGCGATCTACAAGGGGTCGCAACACTGGAGGAGGACAGTACCCTCTTGCTAGGATCAAAATAAGGCAATTTGTCTGCGAATTAACATGCATACACTAGAGGCGCCTGAAAATGCGTGGAGACTGGGGCTGGCGATAGCGCCGGCACCAGTGCAGGCCTCCTCGCCACAGGGCCTAGGAGACGAGCACCCCGAGTGGGGAGGATTGCACAACAACAGATTTTGGAAAACTAAGAATAACTCTATTTCGATATATATGGGCTACTGTTTCAAGGAAGTGAACCAACGTTAGGTAGACCTATTCGCCTATTTGCTCTCCTACGATCATGGTGGACAAACGTGATGATGGCTCCGGGGAGCGGAAGATGCGTATAGTTGTCAATTACCAGGCTCTAAATGCCCTTACGATAGCCCCTGATTTTCCACTACCTCACATTCAAACCATTCTGGAGCTGCTGGGAGGCGCCAAGTATTTTTCCACTTTCAACCTTGAAGCAGGATTCCATCAAATGCGTATGGCTAACGAAGACCGGTGGAAGACGGCATTCCGGTCCGTTCTCGGACTATTCGAGTACCGCGTGATGCCCTTCGGCCTTAAGGGTGCTCCCGCTACGTTCCAGGCCAATATAAATGCCTATCTACAACCTTTATTGGGCCAGGGCGTTATTGCGTACCTAGATGATGTACTTATCTATAGTTCTGACCTCTCTGGGCACGTTTCTCTTCTGCGACAACTCCTAAACATTTTTCTTAGACACCAGTTCTACCCAAAGTTCCGCAAATGCAAATTTGCAAGGCAAACAATTACATATTTGGGTTATACCATTTCTGCTACTGGGATCAAATCCGCAGAAGATAAAATCGCAGCCATCCGGCATTGGCCAGAGGTGCTGGAGAACGAAACGCAAGTGCGCCAGTTCCTCGGTACTATAAATTACTCTCGCATGTTCATGGGACCGGACTATGCAGACGTTGCCCGGCCGCTGGTTGCTCTAACGCGTAAAGACGTCAGTTTCGAATGGACAGAGCTTCACACGCAAGCGGTGCGGCAGCTCAAACAGCGCTTAATCGACTTCACTACATTACAAGTCCCTGACACCACGAAACCCTTCGAGTTATACACGGATGCCTCTGGTTATGCGATCGGAGCAGTTCTGGAACAAGACGGAAAGCCCATCGGCTTCCGCAGCCAAGTCATGAACCCCACGCAACAGAGATGCTCGATCTACGATCAGAAACTCTTGGCGTTGGTCATGGCACTGGACAAGTGGTCGCACTTGCTACGTGTCTCCAAGCTAATGGCTTACACTGATCATCAAGCTCTAACCCATCCCCAACAACTCCAAGCATCGAAGCCTCTGCGCGGGCACACCGCCCGGTGGCTGGACTTTCTTGCGGAGTTCCCGGATTTGCACATCACTGATGTTCAAGGAGCGCGCAATCAAGTTGCTGATGCCTTGTCTCGCCTTCTCGGTCTTTCTAACACCTGCTCGCACGACACACCATCGACACCACTGATGCTCGCAGTAGGACCAGCGAGCGCGGCTCCCGCTCTCGTGGTCGGCCTGCCAACTACAGGGAGCTCGCCGGAATTCGTTCGCGACGACCCAGATGACGCAGCCTGCCGTCCGCACCTTCACCTGCGCCGCCGGAATCCAATCTAGAGGCGGAACGTCCCACACTCACAACGAAGATACCAGCTGACCCTCCTGCCAATGGCCGGAAGCTTACTCGACGTGTCCCGTTTTCCGCGTTCCCTACAAAGCCGCAGCAAACCAGCCAAGAGAAGATCTGCAAATAGAGTTTTGTAATCGCCAATTCACCTTTCGCCACGTGCAGCCTTACCTGCACATCCGCGTTCATGGACTGTGGCACATCTGCGTCCCACAATTCCTTGAGTTCCTTACTCAAGTTCTGCATTCACATCACGACCATGTCACAGCCGGCCATCGAGGCCAGAAAAAGACCTTTGCGACTCTCAGCAAGCACTACTACTGGCCAGGAATGCGCGCCTACACTATTGCTTATGTAGAGTCATGCACTCACTGTCGAGCGTCAAATTCTCTTAACCAGAAGCCTGCAAGCCTTCTTCAACAGTTGCTCATCCTTTCTCGTCGATGTGCGCACGTAAGTCTCCACTTTATCACAAATCTTCCCCTTAGAACGACAGGGCACGACTCGATTCTTGTCATGGTCGACTCCCTCAGCAAGATGGCTCATTTCGTTCCTGCAAAGAAGTCATTCACAGCAGCAAACACCGTGGAGCTTCTCGCAGACCGTCTTATCCGCTATCACGGTTTTCCAGAGGTGCTCATATCGGACCGCGACCCCCGCTTCCAGTCGGATCTTTGGAACCAACTCTGTCGCCGCTTTAACATCAAACGGTGCATGTCCTCGTCCTACCATCCTCAAAGCGACGGCCACACTGAACGAGTTAACCGCACACTGGAGCAGATGCTTCGTACCTATATCAAGTCTGACGAACGCGAGTGGGAGCGTTTGCTTCCGGCCTTGGAACTTGCTTACAAGACAACACGTCATTCATCCATTGAGCTCTCTCTCTTTGAGGTCATGATTGGCGAGAACCCGTTGCTGCTGCGAACCTTGATATCGTAGGCGCGTTAGCTCCTCCGATGACTCAGCTTTTCCAGCAGCTTTGTGACAGAGCACAGAGTCACATCCTGAAGGCAAAATGGCAGCAGAAGTACTACGCAGACACAGAGCGTCGAGCAGTGGAGTATGCAATGGGAGACAAGGCCTGGCTCAGCAGCAAGCACCTACCGCCTTTCAACAGCTGCCCTAAGTTCGAACCCCGTTACCGTGGACCCTTCGAAGTCATCGAACGCATAGGAACTGTCGCTTGCCGTCTCGCGCTGCCTCCCACCTATGAATGCCATAACGTTTTCCACGCTTTGCAGCTAGTTCCCCACCGCCCCCGCCCTCCCGCTTTGGTTCCCCCGGAAGCCGACGCCGCCTGGCCTCCTATCCGCGATGCAGCGGGCAATCCCACAGAGAAATACGAAGTCGACTATATTATGGACCAACGCGGCTCGGGAGATGCAGCCCAGTACCTCGTGAAGTGGCGCAGGACCCCTGAAGATCAATCAAGCCACATGCGAGCCCGCTCACCACCTCGCAGGCTACCCGGCTTTGCTTCGCGCTTGGCGCCGCCGCCAACGAAGACGTCTTCAGGCTCGAAACAATCTTGGTCCTTTTGAGGCGTAGAGGTATGGGTCCGTCACCTTCCGCCGCCTGCGGGACGGGCACCCTTCAATGAGGAGGGGGGAGGGAGCGCTGCGCACCGCGTGCGCTCACAGCGTTAGCTTTAGAAGAGCATAGAGATAGAAAAGACAAAAATAATGTGTTTTGGGTAGGTCTGTTCAGTCCGGCAAGGGGGGGAGTTGTAGTGCACAGGCACTACAATAGGGCTTGCTGGTGACCTATAGAAGATAGCTAGCTAGCGACCTACACGGGGTCGCAACACTGGAGGAGGACAGGACCCTTCTACTGGGATCAAAATAAGGCAATTTGTCTGCGAATTAACATGCATACACTAGAGGCGCCTGAAAATGCGTGGAGACTGGGGCTGGCGATAGTGCAGGCACCAGTGCAGGCCTCCTCCCCACAGGGCCTAGGAGGCAAGCACCCCAAGTGGGACGGGTTTGAAAACAACAGATTTTGGACTAAGAATAACTGTATTCGATATACATGGGCAACTGTTTCAAGGAAATGGGCCAACGTTAGGTGCCAAGCATAGGCCCCTGCTCGAGGGGGCAGTTAGCAGCGTAGTCGCAGCAGTAGGCGCTGTGCACTACAGAGCAGGCCTGCACCGGTGCCGGCGCTATCGCCAGCCCCTATCTCCAGGTATTTACAGATACGTCTAGTGTATACATGCTATTTTGCCAACAAATTGCCTTACTCCGATACTAGTAAAAAGGTCCTGTCCTCGTTCAGCGTTATGCCCTCTTGTAGGTCGCCAGCTAGCTGTCTTCTATAGGTCACCAGCAAGCCCTATTGTAGTCCCTGTGCACTACAGATGCGCAGCAAAAAGGCCTGCACAGTGCCGCCATCTTCCGGTAGTATGGGAAACGTTGTGCCCGATTCCCAGGGCCCGCCCATAATATTCCTCATCACAGCCATCGCGGAGTAGAGTTGGTCCCATGTAACGTACGGACTGTCTCCTGGCGCGGCGGCAACATTGGTTATAGGTGCCACCTGTTGGGCCACCTCCTTATGCCCATGTGGCCGCTCTGCTACGGAGGGTTCTGGAGTGGCATGATGATGGTGGGCTGGTGTCCCACTGAGCATTTTGCTTACGGACATTGTACACGTCTCCTGTTGAGTGCGACCAATACCGCGTCCATTGCGTAGGTGCATCCCATACCGAGCTAAGCTGTCTAGCAGTAAGCCCTATTGTAATGCCTACGCACTACAGCATCAATCAGGATTTCTGGACCTCCACAACCAGCAACTGTGAGGAGTCATAGACACTTAGAATTCCACAGTAGCTCATTAAGTGCTATTCCTAGAAATTAACAGCGGCGTACTATCTTTAGAGTACCACAGGAAGCAAGCGCCGTTGGCCTGGTTGGTTTCTTGCAATTTTCCCAAAGACCACAGCAGCATCCACTTCTACAACCAGTAGACCTACCAGCCTCATGAGACTCCCTGCCGCATCGCCTAAAAGTCTAGGCTTAGAAACACCATAGTTTTAAGAGGCACGTTTTCTCCACTTGCAAGTTGTCCTTGGAGTTTTGGGGCCTGCAGGAGGCGGATTCGTGCTCCAGCATTCATGGAGACGCCCTTTACACAACACTTGTAACTGTTATTACGTCTCTGTGAGATATTTGTTTGGGTGGCTCACACACCTTGTAACGCTACAGCTTTGAGTTCTTGGAGAGTTCTTCCCAAGTGGAGAGGTGGCCTCAAGTGGTCTTTTGCATCTATCACTTTACTTTTATCTGTTGTATTTCCAGTGAAACTGCAGAATAAGATTTTACGCCTGGTTTTTAATCTGTGCCGCAGAAGTTTTATTCTAACAGTATCCACTTAATCCAGTTTCATGCTTTGCTGAGAACCATTTTACTAGCAGTAGCAATTACGGCAGCGTTACTGCCAGTAAGACAAAGGCAACAGCTAAATGCAGAATTCTGCACAGCTATAACGTCCCGAATGCTCTGAGCAGCGCAAGGCACCACACTGATGATTGCATCATACACAGGGACAAGCAGCCCACGGGTGCTTCATAGAAGAAGTTACCCGTAGGTGCTCGAAACAGGGCCGTTCTACGGGTTGTCAGGCATAAGCAACGTCCGAGAAAAATCGGTACATATACCAGAGTCCCGGAAGGTCAATGGAGCTCCTGGGGCTGAGCCGGTCGCGAGAGTCTCGATTGTCGCAGTGACGCCGTGACGCCGCCAAATCTCAAAATGAAGGCAGTTAGTGCTCAATATACGCGTTAAAGGCGCAAAAAGCGCCCTACGACGAGCACTTGACGGCACTAACTATCAGAGTCGAGGCGGGGCTCCTGAGTGCCTTGTTGCCGCTTGCACTGCGTATCCAGCACCTCTCCTGCACCATTAGATTACGCCTTGTGAGCTCGTGTTTCTGAGCAAACTCCACTTCGTTTTGTCCCTTTCTACACCATTGCCCACTACGGCGGCGTGTATGGCCTCTTGAATCTTTTAACGATAGTTTCAGCAACACACGACAGTTGTTAATCTACAGTGGACATTGCCAGAACTGAGTTCCTGTGGCATGCGCGATGTTGTGGGTAGCTCACACAGGCCATCATTCAGAGGCCAGCCTTCTGCTGAATGTAGATAGAGCAGTGCGTGTGCTGCAAGTTGTGGGCCCTTCGGGCTTAAATGAAAAGTATATATATGTCATATAACATTGCGATGTTGCATTCTTATATCTGTTTTGGTTACAGCACATGGCAAGTTGCTGAGAGGGAGTCGTGTCACCCAACCTTACGAGGCGGGGGCGAGGAGGGCTGCAGCGCAGCGGTAAGCTCTGTTACTGCCGCTAACTTTTTCTTGTCCTGATCTCCACAAATTCCTTCTCGCATGAAAACCTTTCCTTCTAGCCTCTCGTTGGTGTGGAATAGGTCTCAGAGACCGTGGACTGAGGGACGGAGGCTGCACAAAGAAGAGAGCAGCGCTCAGCCGGTCGGCTGCTGCTTCCCCTCGTGGCTGTCTGATGCTGCTTCGCCAGCAAGTCTTACAAGACTACCAAAGAAAAGATCCAAAAAGGAGACGGTGTCAATTGAGAGGTTTGAGATAAAGGGTCTCCCTCAAAGCTGCAGCAGCTCCAGCTGGGGGGCCGTCCTCCAGTTGCTCCCTGCGCCTCGCCGTTTAATAGGCTGAGTTTCGAAGTAAGTAATATCCAGTTTATCACTAATCGCTAACCAGTATTCCTTCGTAGAAGCCCTTGGGACAGTTCGCGTCCGCGGGAGGCCGTAGGGGTTTAAGGTATGAACAACATTTTTTGAGGCGGCATGAAGCAGCCGCCGCATGACTGCCTGGTTCATTTATTAAGTGAGGACACGCCCTGGTAGGCTGAGGTCGAGCAGGGCTGAGGTGGCACGTAGGAACCCCCCATGACAAGATGGTTCGAGACTCAGATCCACCAGCTACACATGGCAGTGAGAGGGGAGGCGGTTTCCCCCTGCCCTCTAGACAGCTGGTGTAATAAAGGCTCCGCCACTTCTTAGCTTGTGGAGAGCTTGTGCATATGGTTCACTGCCTGTCAGCGTACAGGCATATCTGGCGGTGAGAGTTTACATGGAAGGCTACGCAAATATCTGGAGTTCCACGCATGCATGTGTTTATGTGTATGTGTGCGTGTATTTATGTCCCTGCCTTTCTTTGTGTCTGTGTGCATGTGCTTGTTTGTGCGTGCGGCGCGCAGCTACTATTCTACTTCGTTTTAATTCGCGTGACCGTTGCGAAATGGCGCAGCAGCTGCCCATACAGCTCACCCCGATCGTAAATGTAAGGCCCTTGTTCTTCTCATTTCGAACACTGCACGCGCTGTGACTACAAATATGGCACGCTCATAGTGTCACAGTCTTGCGCATGCGCCTGTGGGTCGTGCATTAGGTGCGTGTTTACCACGGCACATGCTTCGGGTGGGTAACGTGCACAAGACCGTTATCTGAAATTTATGAATCATTCAGATCTACAACATTCTCTGTAGTTCTTGTGCGGTGCAGCTGGGGGACATTGGGGTAAAGAGCGCCTCTTTTAGGTTTGGCAATGTGGCGGTGGAAGGAGACAAGCATTTGGTGGTTCGTGATGTGGAGAGCAGTGAACTGTACTTTGTGTCGATGAACCTCAAGGATGCTTTGGAGGCTCCCGGTGGCCCCACTGCATACTCCGTGTCAAAAAAGCCGACGCAAGCGGAGGCGGCGCTTCACCACCCCACGGATCCCATAGTGGCTCTAAGGGCGAAGGCGGAGTGTGCGCAGCAGTTAGTGCAGGTTTTGAATCTGGAGACAAAAGCGCGGATGGGTACGGCTCCAATGTCGGAGCCGATTGTATATTGGCGTTGGGTGGCGCCCCGAATCCTCGCCTTAGTAACGGACAAAGCCGTCTGGCACTGGACGCTGGGAGAGGGGGCGGAGGCGTCAGAACCCCAGAAGATTTGTGAGAGGGAGGGCCGACTCGCGGAGGGTGTTCAGATCATCGGCTACGCTACAGACAAGGACATGAAGTGGTGCGTTCTGACAGGCATCAGTACCCAAGATGGGGGAAAGACAATCGACGGCTCGTTGCAGCTGTACTCAATGGAGCTGAAGAAACACCAACAGCTCGAGGGGCACGCAGCCTGCTTCGGGGGGTTAGTGGCAGACGAGGCTGTGGGCCCACAGCCAGTCATTTGCTTCTCCGAGAAGAAGCGGGGAAGCCCAGAATTTAAGCTTCACATAAGGGACCTGGCGCCAAAGAGAGAAGACGGCAAAGCCCCCTTGCGCGTGTGTACAGACATCGCCCTGTCTCCTGATGCTCCCTCAGACTTCCCGCTGGCTGTTCACCTAAGCAAGAAGCTTGGCCTTGTTTTTCTGGTAACCAAAGGGGGCTTCCTGCTATTGTTTGATGGCCTCACGGGCACTCAACTGTTGAGGCACCGCATATCGCAAGACCCCGTATTCCTTACATCGGACTCGCCTCAGACGGGGGGCGTTATTACTGTCCATAAAAAAGGCTTGGTTGCTCTCACTACAGTTAATGTCGGCCTTTTGGGACCCTACATGCAGCATGCTTTGCCCCAGCCTAACAGAGCACAGATCTACCTCAGTCTTGCTAAACGTTATGGCCTTCCTGGAGCTGATGAGACCCTTGTTCAGGTCCGTACGAAGCGATTATTGCGCTTTCCCCCATTCTTGAGGCAGCCCTCTTTCCTTTTCGCCCAGCGATTGTTTTCATGCTTCCTTGGCAACTCCAGTGGGCCTTGAAGTGTTGGCTGTTCATTTCTATGTGCATGATTTGCAGGCGTTCAACCAGCACTTCGCCAGCGGTGATTACAGGGGAGCCGCACGCATTTGCGCCACTCTGAAATCGGGGCGGCTTCGGACCCCCCAGGTTTTGCAGCAGTTTAAGGGGGTCCCTGCACAGTCGGGACAGACTTCCGCTATCTTGTTGTATTTCTCCACTCTTCTTGAGTATGGATCTTTGAATGCGGTAGAGAGCTTGGAGCTTGTGCGCCCTGTGGTGGCTCAAGGTAGGAAGGACTTTATCACAACTTGGCTGAGAGATGATAAGCTCGAGTGCACCGAGGAACTAGGGGATGCGGTGAGACCTCTCGATGTAGCGCTTGCAACTCAAGTGTACAAGAAAGCGAGAGCAGGCCAAAAGGTCATGCTTATGCTGATGGAGCAAGGCAAGACCGACGAGCTGTTGGAGTATGCCACGCAAACCCGCATGCAGGCGGACTATTCTGCCTTGCTGCGGTCGATGCTGACGACCAATCCAGAGGGTGCTGTCGCGTTCGCCCAGAAACTTTTGGCGACAGACCCACCGTTGATTGATCCGAACCAAGTGGTGGAGGTGTTGTTGCAGCAGCAGCGCTTCCAAGAGCTTTCGTCATTGCTACTGGAATACCTGAAGGGAAATAAGCCAGAGCAGGGGCCCCTGCAGACTCGTCTTTTCGAGATCAACCTGAAGCATTCCCCGCAGGTTGCAGAGGCCATATTTCAAATGGACATGCTGACACACTACGACCGGCAGAAAGTGGGGGCCTTATGTGAAGCTGCAGGACTGTACCAACGAGCCCTTGAGAACTACACTGAGCTGGCTGACGTGAAGCGCGTACTGTTGCAAACAGGAGGAAAGATATCGCAGGAGTGGATGGCTCAGTTTTTCGGCCGCATGTCACCGGACATCTGTGTCGAAATCTTAACCGACATGCTTCGCTCCTCCTCACAGAATCTGCAGGCTGTTGTTGGTGTCGCCATCAAATTTCATGAGCAGTTGGGAATGGAGAGACTGATCGCCATGTTTGAGCGCTTCAGTAGTTACGAAGGCATATTCTATTTCCTGGGCTCCATCCTAGCGTTCTCCACTGACCCAGAAGTGCACTTTAAATACATAGAGGCGGCAGCAAAGCTGAACCACACTCAAGAGGTGGAGCGGGTTTGCCGGGAAGGCAAGTACTACGAACCCCAACGTGTCAAAGAGTTTCTCAAGGTACGTCCTCACAGGCTTCTTCGTCTTTGTCGTTTAATGGACCTCGGTAGAGTGCGACGCGCCAGCAGGAAACAAACTCAGTGCGCAGTTTTTCGTCATAGTTTTCTGGGCTCACAAGTGCAAACATGCCTTGTTGGCTGCATGTTATATGTCTCCGTTTGTGGGGAGCCTTTTAGCTCGTTGCTGTAGACGCGTTTTCTACAGTGCAGCATCCGGGGCATGTCCAGTGTTCTTGAGATATTTCTGTGTTGCGATTCACAGCAAGCACAGCTGAGCGACCCGAGGCCCCTAATATACGTGTGTGACTTGCACGGCTTCGTTGGTGAGCTGACAGAGTACCTTTATAAGCATTCTTTATTGAGGTACATTGAAGTGTATGTTTCCCGGGTGAATTCGGCAAACGCCCCCTTAGTAGTTGGTGCATTGGTTGATCTGGACGCCCCGGAGGACTTCATCAAGCAGCTGTTGCAGGCTGTCCGCGGGAACTGTAACGCGTCTCAGCTAGTGGAGGAGGTCGAAAAAAGGAACAGGCTGAGGCTGCTATTGCAGTGGCTCGAGCAGCGCGTTGCCGAGGGCAGTCAGGACCCCGCCGTCCACAATGCCCTAGCTAAGATATTTATCGACACCAATCGGTTAGATGCCACTTAAGATGCAGAAGCCGTGTTGCGGTTGCAGTGTCGACTGGTATCTAAGTTGTTTGAGGTCTTATTTTCGGCGCATGAGGCGCTCAGAGCCCTGTGAAAGCATTTCGATGCACCTAGAGCCACCCATTACAGGTTCTGGCTAGCTCTCGCAAGTTGGTGGGTTGGAGTCGTGTAGGGCAAGGAAGGGTCAGCGGGACAGGGATGCTGCGTATGTGGGTATGTTCAGCGATGCTGAGAATTTTCTAAAGACGAATGCTTTTTATGACTCAATGGAAGTCGGCAAATATTGCGAAGAGAGGGACCCGCATCTGGCTTACATTGCATACAAAAGAGCTTGGGGACCTTGTGACACCCAACTCGTCGAGCTGACAAACAAGAACGGTCTCTTCAGGCTTCAGGCTCGGTAAATAAGCCATTCGATCTGCAATCATTTGTGCAGCGCGGAAGTGTCGCCCTAACGACATACGCGCTTCATCAGTTTGTTCGCTGTGTTATTCTAGATTGTGCTTATTGCTTTTCTTGCTCACATGCAGATATCTTGTGGAGCGCCAGTGTGCGGAGCTGTGGGCCTACGTGCTGAGACCTGAGAACAGTTACCGGCGGTCGGTGATAGATCAGGTGGTCTCCTCAGCCCTTCCCGAGTCCTCATCTGCTGATGAGGTGTCGGCAGCTGTAAATGCCTTTATTAGCGCTCAGCTGCCACAGGAGCTCACGGAACTGCTTGAGAAGATAGTGCTGCATAACAGCGACTTCAGTTCGAACCAGAACCTGCAAAATTTGTTAATATTGACAGCCATTAAAGCAGAGCCTTCACGGGTAATGGGATACATCAACAGGCTGCAGAACTTCGACGGCAAGGCAATTGCCCAGGTGGCTCTGGAGAATGGTCTAAGGGAGGAAGCACTGACGATCTACAGGAAATTTGGGTTGTTGGCAGAGGCAGCAGACACTCTACTAGAGGCTGCCGCAGAAGGGGGCGAGCAGGAGTTGGAAAGAGCACAGGAATTCGCGCAGCGTTGTGGCAATGCTGAGGTTTGGCGCAAGCTCGGAAGGGCGCAGCTGCGCCAGGGGCGTGTAGTTGAGGCTGTAGACTCTTTAATTAAGGCGAACGACGGCGACGTCTTTAGAGAAGTTGTGGAGAAGGCCACCGAACAGCAGGCTTTCGAAGCTTTGGCGGACTACCTTCTCATGGCTCGCAAGAGTATTTCCGTTAAGGACCAAACACTGGACTCTGAGCTCCTATACTCCTATGCAATGACGGAAAGGCTTGAAGACTTGGAAATGTTCCTGAATGGGCCAAACACGGCTAATGTGCAGGCCATAGGGGACAGACTGTTCGAGCAGCGAAATTTCCAGGTACTTTTCTGTAGCGCTGGAACAGGCAGATTGCTCTTCGGGGAACCTTCTTCGACTGAGGTTTATTTGCAATTTGTGCCCTGTTCTTCCTCCTGCTACTCCCTAGGCTGCCAAAATTCTGTACCAGAGCCTACCAAATTATAGCAAGCTGGCGAGCTGCTTCGTGAGGATGAGGGACTTTGGGGCTGCCGTTGATGCCGCAAGAAAGGCGAAAAACCCCAAGACGTGGAAGGAAGTGGCCTTTGGAGCTCTGGATGAAGGGGACATAAAGTGTGCGCACACGGCTGGTCTGCAACTGATTGCCCACCCTGACCTCCTTGATGCATTAGTGGAAGAGTACGAGAGATGGGGCCTTCACAAGGAACTGATGGAGCTTCTGGTGAGCTCTGGTATAGACGAGCTGTCGCAGAGGCCATTTGGGTTTCTGCCGATTTCAGGGTGAGCCGTCTTTTGTTTTTATCTTTCAGGAAATAGGCGCCCAGGGAGAGCGGACTCACGTGGGTCTCTTCACTGAGTTAGGAGTACTGTATGCTACTTACGACAGCACTAAGCTAATGGATCATTGTAGGCAGCACAAGGGACGGATGAATATTCCAAGACTTATTCGAACTTGCGAGAAATGTTGCCTATGGAAAGAAGCAGTCTACCTACATACCATCTACGATGAGTACGAGCAAGCGGCCAACTGCATGATACTTCACCCTACGGCCTGGCAGCATGACCAGTTCATTCAGGTTTGTCTTCCTTTGCATTGTACGCTAATTGCAATATATGTTGGGTGGCCTTGAATATGAGGCGCAGGGCTGTGGAATTACAAGGTATTTAATATCCATGTAACTAACGATACACTCACAAATCATTTCGTGGGGCAGTTGGAAGGAGTGTGGCAGAAGCTTCTACCTAATGGCCTTGTAACAGTTTTCTTGTTGCCACTTTAGGTCATCCAAAAAGTCTCCAATGTAGAGTTGCTGTACCACGCAATTTCTTTCTACTTGGAGGAGCATCCGCTACAGCTCTGTGCACTGCTCAAGGGGATGGACAGGAAAGTAGATCATTCACGGGTTGTGCAGCAGCTCCGCAAGGCGGGGCATTTGCCATTGATAGAAAAATATTTACAAGAGCAGCTGCCACTAAACGTTGCAGCGGTTAACGAAGCCATGCTCGAGCTACTTGTGGCTGCACAAGACGAAGAACGCATACGAGAGCTCATCTTCGAGTGTGACAACTTTGATCAGCTGGGTCTAGCGAAACAGCTTGAGTCTCACAGAGAACTTGGCATGCGCAGGTTAGCCACCAGTATCATCCTTGGACTTCACGCATGTGGAGTAAGGGAGCTCCTCTTTTCAGTTCATAGTAGCCATCAGCGTGAGGTGCACCTGTGGTTGCTTGCAGAGGTTAAGGTGACATTTTGTGATGATTGATTGGAACGTTAGCAAGCCGTAGTTGCATGCATTGGGGTGGCGAGTAGTAGCAGCGCAGAAGCCCTGTGTTGAACGATTGTTGTTGCGTTTCAGGATTGCAGCGCTTTTGTACCAGAAAAACAGAAAGTATTCTCTGGCAATCGAATTGTCCAAGAAAGATGCGCAGCTCCAGGACTGCATAGATACAGCAAAGGAGTCAGGCAGCGCCCAGCTAGTTGAAGACTTGCTGAAGTACGCCAAATTTTGCGTTCATCCTCCGCGTCGTGCTAACTCGAAACGCCAGTACTTCGGGTGCAGCTAAGCGTTGACTGGCCGTTGCTGTGGTGCATTTGCATTGAAAGATAATCTCATAGTATTGATCATTTGAGAATTGGAACTGCGTCTGGATGTCTTGTTTGAAGGTATTTCCTGACAGAGTCGAAAGATCCTGAAGCGTTCGCAGCTTGCCTACACAGTTGCTGCGACCTTGTGAAGCCAGATGTGGCATTGGAGCTCGCCTGGCGCCACAAAGTTGTGGATTTCATTATGCCTTACCTCATACATGTAAGGAATATTAGGCTAGGGAAGGCTACAGTGTGTAGGGCTTTAGAAATCGAATATTTAATGCCGCAGTTGTCACCGACTTTTGCTTTGGTATCTGACATAGGTTGTGCGAGATGTCACTACACGACTAGATCAGCTGGACAAGCAGCAACAGCAGCAACAGCAGTTGCAGCAAAGCGCCCCCAATGATTATGTTCCCGACTACAGCATGCAGCCCATGACAATGCTACCGGGAATGGGAGGGTTGGCTTTGATGCCTCCTTCGTCAAACTGTACACCGCCGCATCAGACTTTTGGTCAGTGGAAACAACATCTAGGAATGTCAGGCTAATGGAATACCAGGAAATGGTGCGGAGAGGCCACTTGCTTAGCCGTTTACAAAGGTGCTGCTGCTGCGGGTTTCCTTCAGGAGGTACAAATGCTGCATCAGCAAGTGGTATGCAGTGTATCGGCGAACGCACGATGCTTCCTTCTCTGTAGAAACAGCAGCAAACAGCACAATTGCTATGGGAACCCTTTTCAGAGTAGGAGGAGTAGGTGGATGAGCTCCGATGCTTGCAGTCCACTGCAGTTGGAGAGCCGAAGCAAAGTTGACCGTAGCAGGGTCTCTTGCGGTGGACGACGTGCAAATTCGGTTATTGCAGGCGCAGCAATAGCAACAGATGACGACACGGCCGGAGTCAATGATGCAGCTTCAACTGGTATGGCTGTGTCATTGCTTATGGCCTAGTTGGCATTTCTGCTTATATTGCTGTTGCGGCTTTTAGCGCAAACCCCCACTTCACATTCCATGAAAGGACAGTAGCAGCAACATCCGGCGCCGGGTGTTACGCTGAGCATTTTTACCTTCGAACGCATGGGAAGACTTCGTGGGCAGCTAATAGCTGGCGAGGCCCACGGCACTTCCTATGGCGTGCGCAGCTGCTACGGGCTGGCGCCGCATATTGCCGCTGCGGACTGCTGCTGCAGCTGCAGCTCAATGAATGTTGCAGCAGCGAAATCTTCGGCCGTGACATCAGCTGCTTCCGTAGCAGCAGCACGGAACCTGAGCTACTTCAGGCTTGTTTGCAGCTGCGGGTACAGCGGCGAGCTGTCTGCTTTCCAGCAGTGAAAGCAAGCGTAGCCGTTGTCTCCCCATTCGCTTGCCTCAGCAACTGCGTGTCTGGGGTACTTTGAGAAGTCAGTGCTTTGTTGCAACCAGTGGTGGAACGTAAGTAAAACCAGTATTCCGTGCAGATTTGCGTAGACAGGGAACAGCCCTGCATGGTTGGTTCCACAGCGAATAGCAGCCGCACCAGAAGCTGGTTGTACCGGAGATTTGTGTGGCAGCATGAAGGCTCCAGGTACGAGCTGTTTACTTGCTCATTCGCCACAGTGGGTGGAGCGTAAGGCTTAAAGAGGCAGTGGCTAGTTTGCCCTATACTTGCTGCAGATGTTTGCTTGAGTAGGTGAGTGGCGTGCTGTTACAAAGTAGTGGGGACCCAAAAAAAAATCGCGTATGAGTTTGCCTAAGTTAAAGGCAGGGTAGTTCGTAGCTGTGGCTTCCAGAATGTCATCAGAATGCATGAGTCGCATGAAGCGGGCAGCACCGCTAATTGAGACGTACGCCGGCAACCTTGTCAAACGTGTGCTGTGTGGGTTGACGTGGCGGGGCCGTTGGCCAAGACTATGAAGCCGCTGCTGTGGGCACTTCACGCGTACATGAGGACATGAACGGCAGTATCAGGCGTCTGCGAGGCGTGCGTTACACGGCCTCTTGCCGTCGCATTGAAGAAGAGGCCCTGCATTGATATAAGGAGACCCTGCTTGACAAATTACCATCATCAGGATGACCCTACATGGTGAAACAAGCTACTAGCTAGCGGAGAGAGCTGCAGGCAGATGATGAAAAATGCTGGAAATAGGATCCAGGAAGTCCGGCGCAAACTCTGTTGAACAACGAGTGGACACAGCTCGAAGTAGGGCTTGGCAAATATCACACTCTGGCACCTGTTGCTTAGTATAATTTCCTGCAGAAGGGACAGTGGTGGGCGGTTCAGTTGCCCTTTGCTCAAAGTGGCCTAAGGGCGTAGTCTCAACTCTCGCATGGACTTCCTGGGGTGTAATGGTCACAGCGGAAGGCAGCCCATTCTTCCTTTCGAAAGCACCTTGGAATTTTTGGCGAACAAAAAAGCTTCTGCTTAATGCGGAGCACTGTTACATCAGAAGGCGCACTGCCCATTCTATACAGTTTCATTGCAGCACTCAACTCCACTGCAAAGGAGTAAAGCGCAAGAGAAAAGTCAGCCGTTGTCGGTGTAGGCACCTGGGTGTAGTCGGTTGGCACGTCTCTGACGAGGTGCGAAAACCAATTATCCCACTGCACCTGATTACCGAGAACCTTTTTTATCGAATATATTGCGTTCAACATAAGGAACCGGCGCCCTAGCACTTCCACGGCTGCGGAAGGTCTGCTCGGCGGTTCGTTGACCATGAAGGTACGTGCGTGGAACTCCAATCTTGATGCAATCCTCGTTATTTGTCTTGCTTGCTGCAAGCCTATGAAAGGGCTTCGAAAAATGTTGCGGAGGATGAGAAGCTCACGGGCTAAAAACCGCGGGCACGTCGTACAACGTGGAGAGGGTTCAGAGGAAGGCGGGAGTTTCACGCCAGAATCCAAGAGAGGTAGACGAACATACGGGTGCGCAGCCAGTTCTCTCTCTATTGTGTTTGCACCAGTCGGTTTTGCTAATAACATTTTTCTTAGCGTGGCGCAGTGCATATGTGAAGCAGGCGGGTCTTCTTCCTTTTCGTCGTTACCCTCAAGGTCGGTGGAACTGGAAGAGTGAGACGCTTCGCCCATACTAGATGATTCGTCTCCACCAAAAAGCAGCGCTGCGAGATGTGGGTGATGCGAAACTTTTTCTTCGCTGCCCTGCGTGGAAACTTTTTGCTCCTGAGTTCCGCTGAATCCCTGCGGGGCATGTAATTCAGCTTCGTTTGAAAAACCAGCGCCCTGCTCTAAACGCACCGTAAAGCTTCCCCGAGCATGCAGCTGTTGCTCACTCTGCAACGGCGGCGTGAGCCCCGGGTAACCTGAACTTACTTCACGTATATCATGGACAACAGTATACTGCGGAGGTTCATTGGCACTACCTGGAGACGGCGTATAGGATTCCTCCAAATACAGTTGCAGCTCATATGCTATCTGAGTGGCTGATGCCCGACTCGAATATACGTCCTCACTTGTAGCATGCTCGTCATGTCTTTGCTGGGATTTGCTTACTTCATATGAAGCCATGGTAGATCCCTGCATAGGTAGTTGCTGCTCAGCTTCCGACGAAACGAACAATGTTTCCTCGGAAGGACCCTTTCCATGTGCGCCGGTGTACTGCTGAGGCGTGTTGACTTGGCCTGAATATACTGAAAATGCTCCGTGCAAAGCAGTAGATCCCTGCATAGGTAATTGCTGCTTAGGCTCCAACGAAATAAACAGTGTTTCTTCTGAAGGACCCTTTCCATGTGCGCCATGAGTATCGGTGTACTGCTGAGGCGTGTTGACTTGGTTTGAAAATATTGAAAAGGCTCCGTGCAAAGCAGTAGATCCCTGCATAGGGAATTGCTGCTCAGCCTCCGACGAAATAAACAGTGTTTCTTCTGAAGGACCCCTTCCATGTGCGCCATGAGTGTCGGTGTACTGCAGAGGCGTGTTGACTTGGTTTGAAGATATTGAAAAGGCTCCGTGCAAAGCGGTAGATTCCTGCATAGGTAGTTGCTGAGGTGTGTTGACTTGGTCTGAAGATATTGAAAAGGCTCCGCGCAAAGCCTCTTGTGGTGAAATTTTGGGTTGAAATGTGGCCTGCATTGTGCTCGGCAATGCCACTTGATCTAAGACATCCTCGTCAAATTGCTGTCGAAACTTTTCAACTGGGTGTGAATACACTGAAGGAGCTCCCTCAACATGCTGTTCTAGCCCGGGTGGGTGTGTGCTGTGCGAGGCTTCTACTTCATACGCGACATACACATCAGCGTAGCGCTCAGGTCCGGTGAGGTGAGCTGGCCACATTTTAGAGGCGTCTTGCGAAGATGGCTGGAGCTCAGGCGTGGATAACGGCATGAGGTCTTGTTGACCCGACAGTAAGGCTTTATCTGCGCAAGGTAGACCACTGGAGTGCACAGTATACCTGTGCTGGCACGTTGTTGGTGCAAAGTCTTCAGCACAGGAACCCAACAGCAAATGGTCATGTATGTCCGACTGTTGGGTTTCTTGCAGGCCTAGAGATTGATGGACATGCAGTGGATCTGAGGCTTTCAGCACTTTCGCGCCAGGCGCACAAAGCTGGTCTTCAACATTTTCAAAGGGCCTCTTTAGACTGGCGTCCGCTGCGCCATTCTGAGTATTTTCATCTAAGTATGTTTCCGCTTCTGGTGCTTGCATGGAGCCGCCCTCTGGAGACAGCAAGATGCTGCCCGAACTTGTCGACGTAGCGTCAAAGGTACTGGGAAGGGTCCACAGTTCCCCTTCCTGCAGCTCCAGGCAGAGACTCCGTAGACCCTCCGTATTGGAGCTTGCAAGTCGCCGGGCTCTTAGACTTCCTTGTGCGCCCCTTGGAAACCTACAAAAGTATATAATCGCCACTATCCCCAAAATGTAGGCCAGAATCGCCCAAGACAGGGCGAAGGGGGCCTTGAAAGGTGGACGTGCCTTTGCCCAACGAAACTGGAGCCCCGACGAACAGCCTCTACCGACATGCGGTAGAGGCGTGTCGAGCACACTTTGGCGACTCACACCTGTAGGACCTTCAGACAATCCATCAGTTAATTGGTAACCACACGGTGCGTCTGCGCCCATTTCAGTAGCTGCGGATGTCTTCAAATCCATCCTCGCCTCAGGAAAGGGCGGGATGTTATGTAATGTATTAAAATAGCGCCTTCTTGCTCAAGTTAAGGCATCTGCGAGCCAGCGTTCCTTTGCAAGACAGTGGGGTCGTAACCGATTTGAAAACCAGCCAGAACCTGCCTAGTGCGACTTTTAAGAGCTGAACTAGGAAAGATAGACCTCTAGTTGTGGGGAAGGGATCGGAAATTCTCCAATATTTTTCAGTCTGCGAGTTGGCGGTCACGGACCGGCTGTTGTTCTCGCGCGGTAAAATCCAATATCAACCAGCCCTTTTGAGCGAAAGGGAACGCCAGACCATCTTCCAGTGATGTTATAGAATTACAGCGTTTGTGGCACTCCTAAATGATGGTAGAATCCGCGAATAAACTATTGCTGCATGTCCAGATCATTGCACTCGATTCGAAGATCGAGTTAGGCGAACAACGTTGTCTCTTGCTGACGGCTGCTCCCTTATGAGAGGTTAATTCACAATTTCGGTTAATGCAATTCCTAATTACAATACATTGTGGGGGATGGAGGACCTTTCTCTGGAGGCCCAACATCTTGTGGCACTTCAGAGTTCACCCCGCGGTGCATCCAGTGAAGTGACACCTGATCTGGGCATTAGTCACCCCCCGCACATCCCTTACGTTCGATACTCTCGTGCCATTGAATGAAGTTTTCTTCCTGATTCCTGAACTATCTATTCATTGCTTAGCAAGTGCATTCGGTTGTCGAAACCTCTATGAAACTCAGCACGCCGACCAAAGGGCCAGCTGTACGGCTCAATGTAACCGCCATTACTCTCGTACCAGATTGTTTGGGTCCACGCCCTATCCTATCCCGTGTGCCCTCGCCAAAATATTTAGTGAAACAGACGAGATTGAACTACAGAAAGACGTGGTTCTAGATGGAGGGAATTTAGCCCTTTCCACTGCGCGTAGCCAGAACCAGCGCCTGCCCCATACACTGGAAGGCTACGCCGCTCAGCAGAGCCCAGACAACCATATCCAGCAAAAATCCCACAAACGCTTGTATCTCTGCAATACCTATTACTCAGTGTCTACGTAGCTTTGCTGCCACGACCAACTCTATTATGCGCAGGTCCTTGTACTCAGCTCCCAGGACCCCAGCGGCACCTGCTTATCTGTGGAGTCCTCGTCCTCTGCAAGCTTCAGCAGTTGAGGGGATACATTCGCTCTGATGCCTGATATGCAACTAGGAGAGGACCAAAGCTGCTTTGCCACCTCTTGCGAGCGCTTTGACCGTCGCAGGAGCCTAGCTGGGCAGTTGCCGGACTGCTGGCAGCACTCAAGCTGCAGCGAGCCATAGAGCTGCTCACAGTATACTGGGGCTTGCCGTACTATCTAGCTGCTTCATTTGCACTAAAACATTTGCCCGTGTTTGTGGCCTGTATCGGCTAGGTCATGAGAGTATGGGTGTTGTAGTTTTCTCTTCCCTAGATGAAGCCTGTTGAGTCGGCGTATCTGCTCCGTAGGAGTTTGGAGCCGCAACCTTTTCGCCGAATCGTCTCTCTTAGCACTCTGCCAGACTCTGCTACTGGCAGGTTTGGAGAATTTGTCAAGCAAGGAGGTTTTGAGCGCAGCCCAGTGAGGGGCACAATGTTACCGTGCGAGTTGTACGCCGTTGCAGTGTCGGCACTGTCATGAAGCTTAGACAAAGAAATGGCTAGGAAATTGTAAGCATTCATGCTGCACCGGTAGTTCATTCACCCCGTAGACAAGGCACGGCTTGTCGCCGTTGGGAGCAGTGAGCACAGAGCGTAGGAAGGTGGTACATTCTAAGCTGTAGTCATAGGACCACGGTTTGACAAACCAAGCTAAGCAAAACAAATGAGTTCATTCTTGCTCTGCAACGAAGAGCAGCCCACACTAACGGAACAGCTTGTGCTGCTGCTAATAATACACAGTACTAACCAGTGTTCGCTAGTGAGCTCGTCACCCATAATCCAGTGGCAAGATCGGTTGACGCTTCCATGCGCATCTCGACAACTGATCTTTTTCTGTGTGCCGAGTTGCACTTCACAGCTAGCAGCCTGCTCCGTGTCTGTTAGCTCATCTAGAATCAGCTCCATTAATTTATCTAGAATCATCTGGCACACGAGTGTGGCTGTTTGCATGTGGCTTATTTCCTTCCCGCATGATGTATTCTTTTTTACCACCAGTCGTCCTGCCCCTAGCCATAAGCATCTCGTTTTTCCCAATGTTTTGAAGCATTGGTTTTAACATCACATTGCTCTTTTCTTTCAGGGTGTCGCCGCGATCCCTTCGCAGGTCCTCGTTAACGCGAAGTGAGTTTATGAGCGCACTGTTCTACATATTCTACAAGCTTCTCAGTTCTCTCTCTATTTCCCTTATCCACTGAAGGTCATGGCAGAGCATTGTTCCTCATGGCTCTACTCTTCGAACAATTGCATCCGCGCTCCGCAATGCGCTTGCCTCTGCTCTCCCGCATTTTGGTGCCTGTGCGCATTGTGTGTGATTACTGGGTTGTGCTGCTAACTGAACCAACGTTCGGTCCCGTGCCTCAAAGCGGGATGCCAGTTGCTTTGGGGCTACACCGTAAGCCTGACCCAATATTACAACACCCCGTATATACTCTGTGGGATTCCCAATCAATTAAAATTCAGTCAAATGCGCCAACCTCCCAAGATGTCCCACAAAATAAGGTGCTCATATACTCCATGGGCCATCGAGATGGTGCCTCACCGGCTTCGGAGTGGGGTGTGTCTAATAGTTCACGTGGACTAAAAAAAAACGTGCTCTGCAATTTATCGTTTGAAGAAGACAACTTTTAGACTGTCGTCCCTGTGCTGGTATTTCGGCGGCACTACCATGCCTTGGAATGTGAATACCCGAATGGGGAGAGGGCTCGTGGTCTCGGGTCAGTTCACCATGCTCCCTTGACCTTTAAGTTTGTTAGGTGTCTTTTGTACGCCTGTCCTACACTATGTATAGAAATTGTTTTTTCATGTCCCACTCGTCATCTGTGCCACAACCCCACTCCTCCTCTACCTAGGGCCTCGAATAGTCCGCAACCATTGTTGCCGCTTGCGTCCGTCTGCGTGTGTGTCTGGCTGTATCTATGAGTTTCCAGATGCATAGTATTAAAACATGCGCTCTAAATAGAAGCTGATCATTTGCAAAGATCAAAGAGCACCTCTCAACTGTAGTGAACCGCAGCTGCTCAGTTCCTGCGTATGTCCTCGCCAGCTAATTCCGGCGCGTCTGCACGCGTGCATGGACTGCGAAATAAACTTGAAACAATACTTGCACTAGATTGCTTTTAGATACTTCTTACAGAATGCTCCAGCCCTGCAGCGTGCGAACTGCACAGCAAACATGGGATATGCAGTTGCGTGGAGTGGAGCTAGACATTACCAGAACCCATGTTTTTTGTTGCACTGGGCACCTATATTGCCACAGCTATCTTTTCCACTGATGCATCTTGAGCTTTTGCAATGATCCTTTGCCCTTCTGCAGGGCGCAGCAGTACTCTTAGAGTTGGTTGGCTTGTACGAGTGCTGTGTTCTGCGACGGAAACTGAGCCCAGACATGCCTTCAAAAGGCGATATTCATTCACAAATTTGCCTTGGTGCACTTCTGTATTAGAGATGGATTGAAGCAAACAGAGCTTGCTCCATAACCACGAGTGCGCGACCACCACAGCCTCGGAATCCATCACGACACCCTACGTAGATCTGCTTTGTGCACTTGCGTCCGCGTGTATGAAGAACAAAAATGTAAGCAAAATTACAAAAAAAACATCCTCCCCAAATTGATATCAATTGCGCACACGAATAGTTCGTTTGGGTGAGGTCGTGTGCTCAGTGCGCGCGTTGCAGGGAACACCCGCACTATAGTAGTCCTATGAGTCAACAGTTAGCGCAGGTGGAAATTTCTAGGTTGCTTCTGATTAGTAACCATGTAGAATAGAAAAAAGTACGGTAGTTTATGCCATAGCAACAGCTTGTTCTTATCACACTCGTCGGCAACAGTGCGGGGCGAGCGAGACGAACTACTTGGCTGTCCCTGCATCCGCACTGCCTTGGCAGGCTGTGAAGAGACGAGCGCCCTGGTCCCTGCATTGGCTTTTGGACAAATACTACAATTATTTGTTTACAGGAGTGCAGTGATTACGAATTCTTTTCGAGTTTGGGAGTCTAACGGTTGTAGCTACTTGCGCTTCCACTGTTCGCCCCGTACTGCAAAGCGTGCGAGGTGCTAGGGTGTCCCATCCACGTGCTGCAAGCTGTTTGCTCCGGGTGGCTATGCTCTTCAAGCCTACGCTGCTTCACCGCCCCCCGTCACATCAGTTTAGCTGCAGATCTCCACAAGAAATGTTCAATTGAATTTATTTACATTTAGTTGCAGAAAAGCAGCAAATTCCTCCAGCATTGTGTATTCATATCTCGTGGGGAGTGGCTGCCCCACCGTGGCGCCTTGGAGTTTGGCATGTTTTTTCTTGGCGGAGGTCTACGGCGGGGTTAGTGGTTTGACCTTATTGCATTTTTCCGGTACAGGGCTTGTGGGTGTTTCATATCTAGCCTGCATTCGTCTAGCTTGAGGGTACCAGCAGGCTTGTGCCTGTTCGCCGGGCTCGAGAAGATGGAGAAGATCGATGCGAATGCGAAAAAGGAGGTGGACGCTCTTGGTGATGTCCCGCCCTCTCGTTTTACCCCCAGGAGCTGTTGCTTGCCAGCCCCTGCCCAGTTCGTGTTAGTGGCTGTCCTCGGCTCTTTCCAGTTCGGATACAGTTTTTCTGCTCTTAACACATCCAAGGCAATCATTATTGCCGACTTCGACTGGTGCAAGGGCGACGCGAACCACTTCATCGATTGCAGCAATGGCGTGCTATACGGGTCTCTAATTACCACTGCGGTTTTCATAGGGTTAACTTTCGGTTGTCTACTTGCAGGGCCTGTAACGAATTTTGGGCGCCGCGTGGCACTGATTTTGACAAATTTGCTCTTCCTTGTGTCCAGCGCCCTGGCAGCCGCAGCAGAAGGCGTTGCCTCTCTTTTCCTGGCTCGTCTTTATCAGGGTCTGGCTGTCGGTCTAGCCACTGTGTGCGTGCCCATGTACATTTCTGAGTTCACGCCAGATAGCTCTCGTGGTTTCTATGGCACGCTTCATCAGCTGCTGATCACCATCGGTATTCTGGTTGCGACTCTGCTGGGTCTGGCCTTCGGTTCCCCACCGACGGACACGGATTTCACGTACAAGGTTTCCCTGTTCCAGCAGTGCTGGTGGCGGTTCATGCTGGCCTTCCCTGCAGCAGTTTCGATCGTCGCTATCCTTTTGCTGTGGTTGGTGTACACCACAGAGAGCCCTCACTTCCTGATGCATCAGGGGCGGAAGAATACGGCAACGGCGCTGTTGAGAGAGATTCTGGGAAAAGAGGATGTCTCTCACGAGGTGCAGACGATCGATGTTGCAATCTGCCAGCAGAAGGTGCTTGAGGCCGAGAGTCTCTCTCTGGGCAAGGCGATGACATTCCCGATCTACCGCCACGTGCTCCTTTTGGCCTTTTTCTTGTCCGCCTTCCAGCAGTTCACCGGCATCAACATTCTCGTCGCCAACAGCAACAAGCTCTACACCTCTTTGAACATCGACGCTTCCCTGGTCACGGGTCTCTCCGTCGTCTTTGGATTTGTTAACGTGCTCATGACTGTGCCGGCCATATTCCTGATGGACCGCCTTGGACGCAGGACGCTGCTCCTGTCAGGATGCTTCGGGCAGGCTGCCTCTACCATTATCGCGCTTATTGCAAACCTGGTCGACCGCCACAACACTGGCGTGCAGTGGCTGACAGTGGCTTGCATCTACGTTTTCGTAATTTCCTTTGCAGTTGGCTATGGCCCCGTGCTTTGGGTTTACCTGCACGAGATTTTCCCACCAGAGATCAAGCAGACTGGTGCATCTGTCGCCTCTGCGATTAACGCTGTGGCTACCATTATTGTTGTTTTGCCTTCTGACTTCGTACTCACATCTGACATGAGAGTCATGTTGGGCATCTGCGGCGGAACTTCCCTCATCGCCTTCATCATTTCCTTCATCTTCATGAAGGAGACGGCAGGCCTTTCCATTGACGAGTCTCCTTACTTCAAGGGAAAGAGGAGGGTTATGAGCAAGTACTTCGATGTTACAGGTCTTAACAACGCAGGGCAGCCAGTGCCCTCGCTTGCCTCTGGTCACTTCTCGGCCACCCAGCTTGCTCCTGCTCAGGCGCCTTCCTTCACTGGGAAGGAGCTCACTGTCTAAGCAGCTGCGAGGACAGCACCACCATTAGGGGGACATTGGCAGCACGTTTGCTGAAATGGCAGCTCCGCGGCCTTTTGGGGGCTGAGCTTAGCAGGGCCACTGGAGTTATTGCTGTCCTTTCCCGGTTAGGTATGGTATATGTACAGCTGAGGATCGCGCGAGCGCTCTACATGGGTTCAACGTGATCAGCAGCCGTGAAGAGGCCCTTGCTTTAGTGTCTTTGATACATGTTTGGATGTGTGTCAGCCAACCTGCTTCACGGTATGTGCACGTCTACACACGTATCGAGCCAGCTCTTTTTCGGGTTTTTATGTAACGCCACACGCGAGGTTCCTGTGGGGCCTTCAGGGTCTGCACCAGCTCGCTGTACGTTGGCTGCAGTAAAGGGCAGCAGAGAAGTGCCTCAGCCAGCAGCGACTGCTGTAGCACGTGCAGCAGCTGCTGCAATCGTGCGACCATGCCTACCATGGAGCGACCGCGAGTGTCAATCCGCGCGTCACGGTGGCATTTCTGTTTCGTCTCACCGGTCGGCTAGCTAAGTAGCTAGCCATATCTCACCACCACTCTAGTGTTGCGGCTTTGGGGGAGGTGCTTGCAGCGCTGTTTGCCGTTATATAGCTTGGGTGCGTGGTCTATTTTTTATTTGTTTTTGTGGTGCTGTGCAGCTAGGGAATTAGTGCTCGCTGCGCGGCCTCAGGCCACCTTCCCGCATGCCGAATGCATGCTGCGTCTGCTTATCTATAGAGGCATGAGCAGATAACGCCTTTCGTACATTTGTCTGCTGTAGCACGTGAGGGTGCATTATTTGTTTTCATGGACATGTGTATTATGTACGTACGCGCATAATGTGAAATTATTGATGCGCATGTATAGATACGCACAGATATGTCTATCGACAGACCAAAGTATCCGTACATGTGTATTTGTCTATCTATGCCTGCGTCGGGTGTACCAGACGCTACAGCATGCAAGGCTTTGCGGTGGCCGCATTTTTCAGACGTACTGTTGGGTGGGAGAACGATTTCTCTCGTCCTTTGCTGTTCATTGCCAGCTCTGGTTTAGTCTGGAAAGTTAGTGTTTTGTAAGCTTACGCCGCGGCCGGACAGGTTGGCGTTTGTAGGTTCGGAAGAGGGGCTCTGTAGTTGTCTTGCTAGGTTGTCTAACTAGGTGTTCTGGGGCGTTCCGAGCCTGTTCCGTTTAACGGGTCGCCCGTTCTACATATAGGGGAGGGGTTAATGTAGTTTGCCTGTGGTAGTGGAGTCCGTTTTGATAGGTGTTTCGGAGCCCTCCCGAAGCTGTTTCGTGCAACAGGTCTTTCTCTTAGCATAAAGGGGTTCACGTAGTTTGGCATCCGGCGGACAGTGGGAATGTCATACTGAAGCCGTCCTCAAAGGCTTCGTCAGGAAGTTTGCCTGGTGAGCCCGTTACGTTTTGTTCAAATGCAGAGCGAGTGGCTACGCACGTACGCCGATGTCCGAACTAGAGGAGCTAAGGTGAATGTTTCATTGAAGTATAGGGCACTCGTTCTGTGAGTGGCTGCTCGTGGTTAATCCAGAGCGGAGCTCATTGGCTGTGTGTGCCTGCCCCGCTGCTCACTTGGCTCTGAGTGACCCCTCAGGCCACGAGAGGCTGTTGCCGGTATGATCGCAGTTCCTGTTGCTGCTACTGCCGTTGGCTGCGCTTATGTCCCTGGTCAGCACCTCCAAAAGACTCAGCCCGGTGCGCGCACATCTCCACCCCGTGACGAAGTCGAAGTACTGCGCGCCGCTGCAGCCGAGAAAGTCACCAGCTGCAGGCATGCCTTGAGCAATGAAATCTGTACAAAGAGCTGAGCGCTAGCCAGCTAAGCCTCCTGAGTTTAAACCCTAGACCCCACTGGTGCAGTAGCCAGAATGAAACATTAACCATAAACCCTCCCCATTGTACTTGTGCAGTAGACGGCGTGTACATACAGCACTTACCTCCGAGGTGAGGCGTACCAAATCTGCCTCGTAACGTAGTGCTTGTTAAGAACCAAAGTTAAGCCGCTCTCGCACACTACTTTGAGTACGCCATCCTGACGCAGCGACGGCAAAAACAGCAGCAGCGGCGGGGCCGCAGACAATCAAGTAGTGGCCGCTGGTATTGCAAGCAGCGCAGCGGCAGCTGCCGTAACGTACTCAGCAAAATCGCGGGTCCAGAAACAACAAGTCCAAGTGATCAGCACTTAAGGTTTTAGGTTTGGGGTTTACTCGGCAGTCAACGTCATCAATGCCCTCGGCATCTTGCCTCTCCTGCAGCTGTTCGGCCAGCCCACTCAGCAACGCATCCGCAGCTGCTTGGTAATGGATGTCCGCAGCTGTGCCTGTGTCATCTGCCTCCCCAGAGGCCCCCAAATCCCCCGCACTTGAGGCAGATGCCTCCTTTGCTGCCTCTGCTGCAGGCTCTGTTACGTCTTGGGCGCCCCTTTGTGTGGCCGCGGCGTCTTGGGGCGCCGGCCCGCAGCGTGCCGTAGATGAGCCACTGAGACAGCGCAGCAGGAGCGCCCTAAAGGAGCCCGCTTCAAACAAAAGGGCCCCTTGCAGCTCATGAGGGAGACTTGAAAAGCGGAGCCAGTGGTCCTGAGGCTTTTCAGAAAGGCTGTGGGTACGTAGGGGCCCCTGCCGTGCAGGGAGGCACACCGTTGAGGCAAATACGGAGAAAATTGCGTGCTGTTTAGCTGACGCGAGACGCCCAGCAGCCCCTATAGGGCCACCCAGAATGGTAGCCATTTAGGCAGCGTCTACCCGCTGTAGGAGCCCGCCCCGCAAGTAGTAGGAGGGTGAAAAAGTGCCCGTTGTCCTTGGAAGCTTTTGACGCAGGGAGTGGAATGGAAGGTATTGTTGACCAAGATTTGTTCCTTCTGTTACTGCAACTGCTCCTACTTCTGCTGCTCCTGTTGCTCTCGGAAAATACTACCTCTCTTCGCTGATATCGCTGCAGCCGCCAGACTTGAACCTGTCAGGTAGAAGAAGACTCTTTCTGCTGCTGGTGATATATGTGCTGATGTCGCCGTCGCAATGTCTCCTGTTTTGTTGCCACCGTGCAACTGCTCATGCGAGTGTGATAGCGCAGTCCATGGTCTGCTTTACTCAGCTTCCTGTAAAGTGCTTGATGATATCAAACACAGCAAAATACGTACATCATGACGAATCCTTAGGATTGAAATACAATGTGTAGAACAGCAATTACTTACTGTGTGCGTCATTTCTCCCGTAGGTTCGGAGCAGGGGCTGTTGCTGCATGCAGTTCAGGCTCCGCCGCAACAACAAGAAGTGAATAAATACTTGGGCGAGCATTTCATTAGTTCTTCCATTTTTAATCTTGAAAGTAATCAAGGATCGTCTCGCCTTTCTTGTCTCTTTCTCCTGTCGATCGTTCCCTCCTTTCTCGCCTGCGGGAGCGCTGGCGATGTTCTGTCCTGCTTCGTGGTGATTTGTGCCCGTTTGTCTGCGTTGATAATATATCTAATTGCTGCGTCGAATTGCAAAAGAATTTATATTGCTCTCAAGTCAAAGCCTTCCCTTTCTGTGGGGTCTCAGTCGTCCACTGTCTTGAACTAGTTGCGGGGGGCCTGTGTTGTTTGTCAGAGGCAATCGTGGGCGCTGGCAACTGGGTCGCTTGATTCCCGCGTACACGCTGTGTCATCTCTTATTACGTGCTAGGGAATCTTGGTTGCTATCCCTGTCATTCCCTCCGTTTTTCTCTCACGCTTCGTCTGCTATCGCCAGGTTCTAGGATATCTCATATACATAAGCCCAATCATACTTTCTGAACTAAAGGGACTGCACTCACGATTTTCAGAGGATGTCCTCGGCTGAGGAATGGGACTCCTTCGCCCGCGCCACCCGGAACATCTTCCTCGATAGCCCCACAAAGGTAAGCGCTAAAGCACTCCTCAGGGCACTGATCAGACAGGCGGCCTATTCCTCTCCGCGGCTTGCTCATTTCTTTATAGCTTGAGGTCTGGGTTCCCCGGGGATGCGTTTGACAGACTCGCTTCTGCATGAAGTATCGCAGGAGTGATTGCCTGCTGAAGGCCAAGGTGACGAATGATGTCTCTGTAAGCAAAGATTTGCGTTTCTGCGCGTGCAGGGTGTCGTGATACTTCTTCCTTAGCCCCTACACGGCTGGCAGTTTGTCTGTCTTATCGTCCATTGGTCTGTTTCTGAATTTTTGTGCTGGACTTTCTCTCTCTGCATTTCTCTCATTCGCTTGCTTTTTGGCTGGATCACTTGCCTGTTGGTCTTCTTACGTGCCCGCTAATAAACTTTGTTTTTTATTGGTATGGTCCCTTGCCTTCACCCTCTCTGCCTTGGTTGCATTCAGTCGACCCAGGTTCTGGGTGTTTGCTGTGGCTGATCACGTTGCACTTGCTGCCTCTACTGCCTTTGCGGCTGCTGCTCCTGCTGCTGCTGCTGCTCAGTGCGTGAAATACAGGGCCCGCTCTGTCTCTGAGGTGACCCAGCTGGAGCGGCTCGCCGCGGCCTTCATGCTTTGGGCATCTCACCCCAAACACCAACTGGGGGATGCCGACTTGTCTCTGGAAGGGATTACTCGAGGCAAGAAAACAGCACCTTAAATCGAGAATCCTAGTTATCTGCTAAACACTCTTACTCAGATCTGGAACCCCAACACTTGCCCGTAGACGCTAACGCAGCAAGTCTCTTTCGCCATTTAGGGCTTCGGCGACGTGCGCTTGGGCCGTTTCGCATGTCCAACTATATTGCCCGTTAATAGGCTTTTTGGGTCTTGTGTGAGTGTGCACAGCAACAGCAAATGCCGAAAGCGGAGCGGCCCAGTCCCGTGTTAAGCGCCAGCAGCAACGGAGGCAGCAGCAGCAGTAGCATCTGGGCTAAAGGAAGAGAAGGGGGAGAACGCTGGCTCCCTTTAATTTGCATGCACTCTGTGGAGTCTTTTGCGGCGTTCTCTTGCTTCAGCTTCCTCCATGATCAGATACAAGGGCTCCAATGAGCCTGGGGTCATGTAAGAAGGAACTGAGTAGGCGCTGAGGGGCCTCATAGCCGAAGAGCTTCCCTACAGTGGGTCCGCAGAGCTTCTTTTGGCGTGTCCGGTGGATAAGCAGGTGCCTGTTGGGTTCCGTGCACCTCTTGCCAACTGTCTAAATGCGTAGTGCTCCCATTTTGTTTCATGCACTACTTCACTTGTTTAGGGGCTTAGTCAGTGCCTTTCTCTGGGGCTGGCGACGTCATCTGGGAACCCCAAGGCTTTTAGCTTATAAGAAACTAATACTGTGGAACGCTTCTAGAGTGCTGCGAACCTCTAGTAATGTTTCCTGTTGTGCAGACAGGTAGTTCGGCAGTTGCTGCACGGCCTGCGTAGAGAACCAACCACCCTCTTTAGCTCTGAAGGTGGACTTTTAGCTTATCTGGAGCCCTTTGTAGCTCGAACGGAGGCCCACTGCATGAAGATGTGAACAGCGACCGGGAGGCAAGACTTCGCCGACACAGACCCCAGGGGCAGCTTTAGAACAGTGTAAAAGAAACAGAGAAACCTACCAGATAACCAGGAGCCTCAAGTTTGGAATCCGTGTACATAAGTTTAGGCTACGCAATTGGCGTCTATCAAACAGGAAAGAGCCAGCGAACCGTAGGAAGCTAGGCTCGTGTTCGACTGCAGGTGTAGCGGCAACAGCACGCGTGGCGGCAACAGCAGCTACTCTTGCACGTGACTGGTAAAGATATTAGATGTCGTTACAATATTTGGTATTCAAATTCAGAGGACCTGGCTGTTGGCTCTTTCAGTTTTTGTTGGATATACGGGCCAGCTATGTGACAGTCAGCAAGAGCCTTGGGCTGCTCGGCGAAGCAAACGGTGTACTGCTTTTGGAAACTTGCTCCTGCCTCCATAGGCAGAACGGGGTCTGTCGTCTGTCTCAGAAGGACTGTTGTATGCACGAGAGAAGTGCACAGCAAACGAAGACGAGAGGAAAGGGACTATACTGGGGTCTCAAATAGGAGATTCGACTTGTGCTGTGGCTTCTGCTTCTACGCCTGCCTGGTTAGTCCTGGTTAGTCGTTTTTTTGAGCTGTCTTAATACTTTTGTCACCTGTTCTTGCCACAGTAAATTCTACCAATTAGTTGGGCAGCGTGTCCGTGTGTGAACCTTGTGTCTACCGCTATTTTTTTGCAGGCCTGCCTTTATCTGGCGGCCTCGCCGGGTACACAACTCCATCGCATGTACTCTGAATGAGCCCTCTTGGGCAATGGAGCTTCTGGAACTTTAGAGGCTTCCAAGGGACTCGACAGACTTGATTCCATCAAATGCAAAGTTGGGTGTCGTGGGGGCTTTGAGGATAGCCGAATGACTGTCCTCCTGTCAGGCTCCCCGGACTCCCTCGCGGGGCTAGTCCTCTCATCAGAGAGGCTGGGTAGTTGTGATTAAGGAGGGCTTTCGTGAGGCTTCGTCTCTGGCTGGTTGCTGAGGGCGGGGCTGCTTCGGTCTTGCACCGCCTTCGCCGATTGTAGGAAGTACTCCGCCAGCTCAGCGGGGGATAATAGAGCTGAAGCCTCCTCCGCTGTATAGACAGGAGGAGCTGGCAATGGGGTCCCCTTCAGCGCTGGGGAGAAGGGAAGGTTATCAGGAAATACCTGAAAAGGTGTCGGAAGCGCAAGGGAGCCCTTACTCAACCTATACAACTAGAAGGAAATTAGAACGTGAGTAGTTAGCCAAGCGGGCAGGAACACATAAAAGGCGAAACACGAGAAGACAAGGGCAGGTGAATAACTCAAGTAAAGGTAGAGGCACAAAGAGCGAACGAAAAAGGACAATGGCAGGCAAGATCAACAGAAGGAAAGCGACGTGGAACAATGAAAGATTAGCGATAATACGGCCAAAAAATAAACTGTTTCGGAGATACGGCTTCTGACGCTTGGCAAGTGTCAAGATACAGTGATTCGTTAGCTACTGTAGGTCTCCCACCTTAGCCGCTTCTTCTGCGCCCTTGTTTCGTAGCTCAGGGTCAGGCTGGAGGGATTCCCACAGAGCAGCGAAGCCAGACCTGATGCCTCTAATAATGGCTGTTCGTTCTGCTGTCAGTTTCTGCGTCTCCTTCTCGGAGCCCCCCACAGCAACCGCCAATGCGTGGGCTGTGGGGACCCCCACAGACGAGGCGGGGGCTGCAGGCACCCCTCCCTGTTTGGGGGATACTGTTGCAGGCCTTCCTGAAATGAGGGTGTTCAGATTATTGGTGGCGGCGTTTAGACGAAGCATATCTCGCATATAAATCTCCCTGTGACCTCTGCGCCTCATGAAGTCGTAGACGGGACGAAGGCCGCTGTGCTTCCGCAAAAAGAAACGCCGGGCCATTTGCATTTCCATCTAATGGGGGCACAGAGATAAGGAAATAAAACGGAAACAGAGAGGCAGGTTTAACCAGGTAGGAAAATACAAACAAAGAGCCATACAGACGGACGAAAAAGAGACAAAAATGGAAGGCTTCGACAGACATCCATCAAAGAGGCTTGCGACTAAGAAGCCGTATTCATATATAAAAAAACAAGCAGTCACTGGCAATAAAAACAGATGCGAACGGAAGAAATGGCAGAGAAGAACACCTACACACAAGAGGCGAGGGAAAAAAGCATTCGAGGATAAGGCAAGGGAAAAAAGCATTCGCAGCAAAGTTACAGCCCGCATATGCCTATACGCAACTTCAGCATGAGTGCATCTTTTTCAGAATATAAGAATGACAGCGGCTAGCAGAAGCAAATGCATCATTATACGTAGAAGAAACAAGCAAATGAGCAAGCTGCCAGAAACCACACGAAATGACAAGCGAGCAAACAAACAGGCAAATAAACTGACACAAGAAACGGCTTGGCACAGAGGCTAAGAGACAGCGGAAGCCGCTTTGGTGTGGCAGTGCGGGCACATCAGCCTTCAACAGCCTGTCTGTCGACTCACTGCCGCCTCTATTCCTCTTAGACGCGTAACGGGTGCCTTATCGGGGCGGCTGCGGAGGACCAGGACATGAGAGGCCCCTTGCGCGATGGCACTTCGGTAGGGCACAGCCTCAAAGAGCAGTGCGTCGGCCAGAGGCTCCGTCACAAAGGCCTTGGGGGCCTCCGCAGCGAAACGGGGCAGAGATGAGGACGCTACCATCGGCAGGAAGTCCCCCAGCGGCCTACGGGTGGGGCCCCCTGGAGGAGGATCCCACAAGGGCAGGTGGACTACAGGTCCAGTCAAGCCCGGCAGCAACATCGACGCACGCAGGCACTCCGACAGCGAGGCCATGTCCTTTATGTTTCCACCAGAGCTGTCTAGAGTCACAGACTTTAAGCTCAGCAGCCCGGAGGCTATCACCTGCAGCCACACAAGCCCGACACGCTAAACTTGTCAGCAAAACACGGCAACCCTGCTAGGTTCTCAAAATGCGTTGGTTTCCTTGAACTGCCAACGGCTCTTTGCTGCCCAGGGCTTGGTATCGAAATTTTGGGTCGTGTGGCCCTGGAATTAGGACCTGGAGTGAAATGCGTGGTGCAACGCTAAGCGTTGCGATTGCATCAGCGTACTTTGAGGGGCTGTTTCTTGTCATTCCTTTCAAACTGCCACCAGTTGAAGGGCTGTCTCTTCTGCAGAACCTCCACGAGGAGCGCATCCAGGTTGACGAGCGGTCGGCCCAAGCGGCTGCTGAGAAAGTCGCGAAGGTCGCCATCCAGCAGACAGCCCAGACCGAGTGCGCGGCCGATTCGGCGTGTGTCGATGAAACGACGCCCTAAGAATGGTAGCCAGTCAGTGTAGACTGCACTGCCTTCGTAAGCGAGTTGTCGAGACACCACGAACGCACCAATCAAAGCCCCTGCGCTGCTCCCGTACACCGCGTCAATGCTGTCCGTGAAGCCCAGATGCTGCAGGCCCACCGCCATTCCCGCACACACGCACGCACGCATCGCCCCCCCCTCTATTGCCAAAGCCAGCACTTTCCCGTCCCTAGGGCTCTTCACTGGGCTCTCTGTTCCTTGTGAAGAGGGCCGGGAGATCCCAGGGCGACCCCCAACACCCTGCACACTCCACAGGCGAGGGCCCCCGGCAGTGGGCCCACAGGAAGGAACCCCCTCGAACGGTCCACCCCCAAATAGGCGGCGTCGGTACAGCAGCAGTGCCACGGGGTGTACATGCTGCCGCAGCAAAGTGCTGCACTGCTGCAGCAGCAACAAGCCTCCCTTTTTGAAGGCTCCTGGGTCTTCACTGCGTCCGCAGAGCCAACGAGTTAATTCAGAAAGCGCAGCGTTACTGCTTCGGACACTGCTGCCGCCGTTGCTACTCAATAACTGCTGCAGCAAGTGTTCCAGGCGCAGCAGCAGCACCGGATTGAAGGGGGGACGATGGCAGTGAAGGTCGCCGCACACTTCCATCGATCTGCAAACAGAGCACAAGACCACAGATGTCAGTTCTAGACCCTAAACTCTAAACTGTGGATGTGAGAGCTGCTGGAGCTGCACTGAAATAACAGTTATTCTGGCTGAGTTGTCCCAGGATGGATTCAGCTGGGAAGAGGATCTAAGGCTAGAACTTGTGGAAGAAACTTAATGAATAAACGCCAACGGCCTAGATTTCAGAGTTCAGGCTTAGGGTTTATGGCTTGCTAACGCGAGCGGCACCCCTCTTGCGAGGGCTTTGTCCATTTGTTCTTCGCTGTGTATTTTGATTCTCTTTCTCCCAAACAAGGCGCCCCTCAACCCGCTCAGAGCCGCTTGGGGGGCCCTCATCAGAGAACTTCGCGGGATATGGAGAACCCCTGTCACTGGCCTTTTCTGGGTGTGGCTGCTTCTTAAGGCTTTCTCAACAAAGTGGATCGGCCACTGCTTCCGAAGTGAAAGAGCTGCATCAAGGGGCCCCGAAACGCGGTCATGCGGCAGTCTGTGAGATACAAAGGCAAACCGCCTTGGGTGTACCACGTGATGCTGCTGCAGTCGCTGGTGCGGCTGCTGCTGCGGCTTTGGCTCTTGCTGGGGGCACGGGGAAAAGGACAGCGCCGCTGCACCCCCGCCTGCTGCTTGCAGAAGCAGCAACAGCTGTAGCAGCAGCAGAGTCCCCCATGCCGGCAGAAGTGATCCTGCATGGCGTGCAACTGAGCTTCCGCGCATCGCCCTCGGCTGTTGCTGTTGCTGCTGGTCCTGCTGCGGCTTCTCCCCGTGTAGCGCACCCGGTGAAAGGATCATACGCTCCACTGGGGCTTTCCACGAGCGTTTTTGCGCCATGACTGAAAAAGCAGCTGCTGTACCGCTGCTGTAGCCGCAGGCGCTACTGCTGCCACTCTTGCTGTTGCTGCCGCTGTTGCTCCCACTCGTGCTGCAGCATTCTCATAGCAGAAAACACCGCTGTCCCTCCAGCACATACCGCAGAGAGACACGGAGTTTGCTTCTGGAACAGTTGCTACTGCTTCCCCTTTAGTTGCTGCTGCTGGTTTCGCTGCCCTTGGTGTCCTGGTGCAGCCGTTCTCGCCGTTGCTGTCTCTGATAGCTAGACGCTACAGTGATCTGGAGCCGAAGACACGCTGCAAGCCGCGATGATAGCCGCTGCAGGAAAGCCTTCACAAGGTTACCTCGCCCTACTTGTGCTGCTGGCGGTGTTACTGCGGGTGCAGCGGCGGCAGCGGAGCTGCTGCAGCACGGGTCCTCCAAACGAAGCAGTCGATGGGTGCTAGCTGCCTTCCGTGGAAGAACTCTTATGTACGTGCAGTTCGTGAGTCAAGCGCTTCTGAGCTGTTTTTGCTGTTGCTGGTGCTGCTATTGCTCCTGTTGGAGACAGAAGCCCCAACGCATAGAGCGGAGGCAGGGGAGCAGCAGCTGCCACGCACAAAGTTGCTGTTGCTGCAGCTGTTAATCTTAAAGTTGATCAGAAGGTAGTCGAGAGGAGCAGCGCTGCTGCCGATGCTATGTCACACATCCCGTTTGCCGCTGGGCGTCGGCAGCAGCACCGGCAGCTGCAGAAAGGTCAACGCCTGTGCAGCAGCAACACTAGTAGGAATGGCATTCTTCCTGCCGGAAGCTCCTAAAAGTGCCAAAGGCCGCATTAGCGGCAAAAAAACAGACACTTACAAGAGGTGGAAGAGCAACCATCACGCAGGCCCCACGCTGCTGCCAGTAGCGGTAGCAGCAGAAACCAGTCCCCTTTGCTGGCTGCTGCTTGGCGGCAGCAGCAACTTCTACAGTGTATCTAGAGTTCAGTGCAGCAGAGGCCTCAATTGACATTTAAACGTCCTAGTGGCCGCCAGTTGCACATTTATCCCCGTTGACAGCAGCACACAACAGGAGCAGCAGCAGCAGCACCAGCAGCAGCGGCAGGAGCAGCAGCCAGCTGCGGCAACAGCAAGACAGTTAATCCCAGTATCCGCTGCAACGGCGTTATCTTCAATAAAATTATATTGTCACAATCACCCGTTGCTGCGTAAACCTAAACTACTGCTGTAGAGACAGCAGCAGGAGCAGCAGCTCCTGCAGCTCCTGCTGTTGCTCGGATGGTCCATCGGCACGTGAAGCCCTACCCGCTCTTCGGAGCAGCAACGAAGCCTCTGCGCAAGCAGTGGCTCCTGTAGAGACCGATCCTTGTAGTAGCTGCAGCAACAACAGCGGCGGCAGCAATGGTCGGCAAAAGGGAGGCGGCGCCGAATGCGCCACCACCTCAGGCACCCCAGTCAGAGCAGCAGCGACAGAAGAAGCACCAGCAGCTGCTGCAGCGGCAGTGGGAGCAACAACAACATCGGCAACAGCAACATCGGCAACAGCAGCAGCGGCAGCATCTGCCACAACGGCAGCATCCGCCGCTGTCGCAGCATCCGCCGCAGCAGCAGCATCAGCCACCACCACAGCAGCTGCAGCAACATCCGCATCCGCAGCAGCAGCAGCAGGATCTGCTCGCGTTTCAACCCTTCTCTTTCCTTATAGAGGTCTCGTTCTGGCGTTTGCTCTCTGAGCGGAAACTGAAGGAATGGAGGCTCAACACTCCGTGGGTGCCCCTTATCGCTACGTACAGCTGCACAGCAGCGAAGCCGCTACAACAGCAGCAGCATAATCTGCAACACGTGCAACAAGGAGGGCATCATGCTGCTGGTCCTTGCAGGGTGCGCATTGACGCGGAAGCACTGGATATCGTGCATCACCTTCTTCAGGAGCAGCAGCAGGAGCAAGTGGAACAGCAATTTGAGCAGCAGCAGCATCACCAACAACCAATGGGGCAAGAACAGGAGGAAGAGCAGCAGCTGCTGCTGCTCCGGGAATGGCTGGACGGGGGCGATGACTCCTCGCCTTTGCCATCTCCTGAAGCTGCGGAGGCGGAAGCTGCAGCAGCAGCTGCTGCAGGCGCAGCAGCAGGGGCACCCCCTCCCCCTGGAGCAGCAGCAGCAGGGACCTCTAGGCGTTCCGCGTTGATGTCTCTACCCCCATTCGCTGCGCGGTGCCTTAAGAGTGGCACTCGACCCCTTGTGGGGCTTCTGCGTGTCTACAACAACATGGAGGATCTCGTTGCTGCAGTGCGCAGCAGAGCTGCGGCGCAGCGCTGCCTGCTGCGCCTAGAGGAGTCTATCTGTTGCTGCAGCAGGTGCAGCCCCAACCGCCAGCAGCACGAGCACCAGCTGCAAAACCAACAGGAGGCTCAGCATGAGCTTCAGCAGGAGTTAGATCTTGAGCAGCAGCAGCAAGTCATGTACCTACCTGTCAACGACCCCGCACTGTGGACGCTGCGTCTATGCTGCCGTGACCTGGAGCAGCAGCAGCAGCAGCAGCAGGACATTGATTGCTGCACAGCGCCATCATCTCCCTTCACATGGGCAGTGGAAGGGTTTGCTTCCCCAAGCACGGCAGCAGCAGCAGACGCAGCAGACGCGGACGGATACTCAACAGAGGCCGCAGCTGAAGCCACTGGAGCAGCACCAGGAGCTGTCTCTGGCTCAGCGGAGGAGGGGGAAGTCTGCGCCTGCCGCGTGGTGTACGGACAGTTACCAGCGACTGCTTGGCCGTGCCGGTTTGTTTTGGAGTCATTTATAGATCTCAAGAGACAGCGCGCTGTCTACTCTATTTGCACACCAGCCTTGAGGCCGGCAGCAGACATACGGCAGCTGCAGCAGCCGGTCCCCGCAGCGCCCCCAGTCACGCTTAGGGAACTTGTCGCGGATTTGGAGTGTAGTATGCACGATAACCGTTCCCAGCAGCAGCAGCAGCAGCAGCACTTGCAAAGGGAGGCATTTACTGCTGCGGAGCTTTCAGCAATTTCGCGGAGAATTCGTTCTCTGGACAGCAACACCTCCCCTTTTCTCGCAGGGGGATGCTTCCTTCTTCTCAAAGACAGCAGCAGCAACCGCAACAGCAGCAGCAACGGTAACAGCAAAGGCGCGAGTGGCAAAATGAATAGCAACACAGGCATTAGCGGCTGCTGCAACACAGGTGTCGCCTCTGAATCGCTTCAGCTGCTGCCTCTGGAGCAGCTTGAAAGGCTGCGACACCTCTTACCAGCCTCACAACAGGAGCACCAGATGGAGCAGCAGCACGAAGAGCAAGAGCTGTACTTATGCGTAATGGACCCGTCGTCAAATCCTGGAGCATTGGGGTGGCCTCTGCGGTGTCTGCTGCCGGCGCTGAGTGAAGGCTTCGAGCTGTTCGGACGGCGCCTCAATGTTTTGTCTTTCAGGGACTGGCTGCTCGACCTGCGGGTGGAGAGTGCCGCTGCTGCAGCAGCTGCAGCAGAAGCCACTGCAGCTGCTGCTGCCCACGAGGCATCGGAGGCCGCCGCAAATGTCGCGGCACACTCGTCACCAGAAAATGCTGTGGCAGCCCCACAAGCTGCAGCAAATGCTGCTGCGGCAGCGAGGAGGGCAGCAGCGACGGCAGCAGCGGCTGCGGCTGCGTGGGGTCAGGTAGTGGAGCCTCTCTCGCGCATTTTTGTTGTGCGTCTGCCAACAGCAGCAGAACTTTTGGGGGCCTTCACGCCTGCGCCTGCAGCAGTACCAACAGAAGCGCCAGAAGCAGCAGCAGGAGCAGCACCAGCAACACCGACACCGGCAACATCTCCAGAAAGTGGAGCAGCAGCATTACCACCACGCAAGGCATCCATGGTGCTCGGGCGGCTGAAGCGCGTAGTGCCGGGGGGTGTTCCTGGGCATTCTTCAAAGATAGAGCACCTTTTTCATGTAGATTTGGGGCGTTTTCTTGACCCACGAGTGATGCAACAGGAGGCGGACAACCTGAACATACAGCTCATCAGGCAAGTTAGGCCTTTCCCACAGGGCTCTTGAGTGTGCCTGCTCAGGGTTTGAAAAGTAGGGCTTGTGTCACAGCTATCTTTGGGCTCTCAACTTTGGGGCTGTATTCTGGTAGTTGGCTCCACAGTTCAAGGCCCGAGGATTTGGGCTAAGGAATCAGATTTCTTGGTCTATCGTGAAGGGCTTGTGTTTGCGTGAAGGTGGAGAGTGCTGCCGTCCTTCGTCCCCGAGTCTCTGCAGTCACTGCGGGTTTTGGCAATTGGCGCGGGCACCTTAGGCTGCGGAGTAGCGAGGCTGCTGGCCTCTTGGGGTGTCAGGTAAGCCCTACCTCCTAATCAGTAGCTTGCATGCAGTTAAAGCTCCTTCCCAGACTGTGCACTGGTTGTAGCCTGTGGCTTCCTTTCTATCCTTTCTATCTCTGCCGACGTTTGCCTGTCTCTGTGTTTCCGTTTGTTTCCAAAGCGCCGCAACTCTCTTCATTTTTCGTGCTAGCCCGCTTTTCCCTCAGTTTCTGCCCGTCTTTGCCAAACTGAGGCAGCAAAGAGAATTGGGGCAGAGACACTTATCTGCCCCTATGAGCCTCGCCTACTCTGTCTACAATTGAAGGTGTCCTTTATCCCGTATCTAATGGTTCACACTTAAACTGCTAGTCTATGAGGCTCATACACAGTGCTGCTGGCCTGTCATAAAATTCTGAAGCTACGTTGTTATCCCTTATTAATGATCAGGGCCATAACGTTTGTAGACGGGGGTCGTGTGGCCCTCAATAACCCCTCTCGGCAGAACCTCTTTACCCACCAAGACGCCGCGGCTGACGTCCGTACACCTTAGGACAGGGTTAAGGCTCTGTATAGACACTAAAGCCTGCACCTACTCGAGGCCAAGAGCTGCTCAGATAGCTGCTAGTAGCACCATGAGCCCGCCGTCCCCGAACACTGAACTGCTTGACCGTCTGTTAAATATGTATTAGTCACTAAAGCCTGTAGTTTAGGGCATGGCGTACAAGTATGGGCTGGAACTACACCCAGCGTTTGTGTTCAGGGAGGCTTGGGACGCCTGAAGGCCGAGGCTGCGCGCGACGGTATTCTCGCAGTCAGGCCCAGCATGGAGTGCAACGCGGTCGTCCTCGACGTCCCCATGCCTGGTTCGTCAACAAACACATCCTAACTAGTCAAATTAGGCTAGCTGCGTGGTTAGCTGGGCGGCTAGCTAGCTACGTTGTCACTGCGGCGGACGTAGTCATTCCTGTTTTGCAGTCGAAAGCGTTGACACTAATTTTGGAATGACTTTGCCGGCTGTTCGGAGCGTATCTTTTAGCTGCCTGCATGGTCTCGTGAACAGATAACTAAGAGGTTAGCTGAAGAGGCGGCTGGGTAAGTAAGTAGCGGTAGCTGGGCACGGCTTCCCTTTTCGTGTGCCGTGTATACCGGCGTAGGTCACCCCCGTTTCCTCCTAGGAGATCTTCTGGAGAAGGGAACGGCCACTTTAGAGCGGCTTATTGACTCGCACAATGTTGTGCTACTTCTGACTGACAGCAGGGAGTCGCGCTGGCTGCCCTCGCTCATTGTTGCGGAAAGGTCAGGTCCTCTTTTGACATCTTAACACCGTAGTTAATTGTTCTCTGTGCAATTGTTTGTGTAGTTTCTTCATTAACAATTGCATGTCTTATACTTTTGTGGAAATTATCTCTATGCCTGTGTGTGTGTATGCATATTGCATGCATATTCATTTTAGTTCGTATGTGCATGCACATGCATGTTTTTGTTCGTGCGAACGCAGTCCATGCACAGGCCTATACGTATGCTTTTATACGCATATGGCTCAAGCACTGTTTCGCGCTATAAATATGGTTCTACATAGACCACGAATTAGCGTGTGCACGCGAGCACGCACGAACTTACGTCCACATCTTACTTGTATGGGCCGGCATGCGAATGCTTATGTACATTTTGTGTGCGCAATCTCAATGTATAAGCACCAACGTGCACCTGTACAGGCAAAGGTTTAAGAGTGTTCCATCTGTATAGGTTCTGTTTACATGCCTGTACGCATTTGCGTGGAAGCGCAAATCATCTGCAAGTTTAAATACATACTCACATGCATGTTACGCGTGCATGCGTAGATACATGTGCGTTTTCCCTGTTTGCCCGCACTTCCTCATTTGTCTTCCGACTTTTGTGTTCATGCACGTGTTCCTATGTGCAACATAGCAACAGATAACTTTTGTAGATGTGTAGATACATGGAGGACATGTCATATCCGTGTACCTACAAATCAGTGAATGCATGTTTCGTATGTATGCCCATACGCACACACGCACATACATGAACTTCATGGACATATTTATAGGTAGCAGTGAAATTGTGCATTGGCAGTGTTGTTTCTCTCAGACACAATCGATATGCTGCGGGATTGCTTCGTGGCAGCCTTGGCCCTCCCTTGGCTGTGACGGTGGCCCTTGGATTTGACTCGATGCTAGTAATGCGCCACGGCTTTGGAGGCAACAAACTCGGCTGCTACTTCTGCCACGCCGTCAATGGCCCCGCAGATTCCATTTCTCACAGGTTGGTTCATATATAGACAAATGCGGCCGCAATAGTTGCTGCTGCAGCTTCTGGTACTAAAAATGTGAATGCGAAGAAGGAATGTAATCACAGTTACTGGCACTGTGATTCGTAGTGGCACTGTGCTGTATGTGCTGCTGTCCTTTGTGGTCTTGATGATGCGACATTTGTGGATTATGCCTCAGCTGCTGCTGCTGACACTGCTGCTACTCTAAGAGAATCTGCTGGTTTGCCATTGCTTATTGACCTGTGGCGCTGGTGTCTACAGCTGTGTTTCTGGGAGCTACTGGTGCTACCTGAATTGCTCGTAATGCTGGTATTTTGCTGCTAGTGCTACTGCTGCTCTCAGGACATTAGATGAGCAGTGCACAGTGACTCGGCCAGGTGTTGGGGCTCTGGCCTGTTCTGTAGCCGTGGAGCTCCTTGCTGCTCTGACGCAACATCCCCAGGGCTTTGCTGCGCCCCACACTGAGACTGATCCGCTAGCAGGAGGGAGTGCTGCCGCTGCCGCCGGTCTGCAACGGCAAAAGCAGGGAGGCTTTTCCTGTTTAGGCGCCACGCCACATATGATCAGAGCCAACTTCGCAGGTTAGAAATGAAAACTACACTTGCTGCACAGCTACTCCTGACGCTGCCGCCGCATCTGTTATTTCAGTTCAGACGGTTGCTTACCATGTTGCGACTGTCTTACGTGGCCATTGACTGCCCCTGAAATGGTCACCCCGTGCCCCGCCTGCTTTTGTCAGTCTGTATTTGCCTTTGAGCCGCAAGTATACATGCGCACATGCATTGCTTTTGCGTACGTCCGATCACATATGCATGCATTTAGCCCTTATATATGTATCTATGGGAGTTGTGTATTTGTCTTTTGTTCAGACTTTAGTTTGATGAAGGAGCACCAGCCGCAGTGCCCGACTTGCTCGTGCTGCTCTCCAGGTATAGTGTCTGCCTATCGATCCCAGGGCCTGAGCTTCCTGCGGGAAGCCACGAGTTGCGCCTCGCGGTTGGAAGAGTATTCAGGCCTAGCTGCCTTCAAGAAGGGCCTGCAGCAGCGAGCCCTCGAAGTGATTAATCTGTCAGACTCGGAATGAACTAACAACGGACAAACAAACGAATCTCACAGAAAATATGGATGAAAAATTACATAGATGAATAACGAAATTAGTAGTTAGGATAGGTGTATCAACAGACTCTAGGTCTCGTGTATGCCCACAATCACATGCGCGCATGTAGGCCCTTTACCAGTCGGCTCTTCCCGACTCTCCCCCAGCATGTATTACTATTCACAGAGGAGGACAGCTGACCGCGCATTGAATGCACTAGAAGCCGACAGCATGTGCACGAATATAAATTAAAATTGCCCAGGCGACAAAGACACAAACTGCGTGAGCACAAAACGCAGACAAATCAACAGAGCACGTGCACAGCGAATACTTACGCGAAGAGGGCCACAGGTTGTCTGAGCTTGTATATGGCCGGCCCCTGAAACGGACCCTCTAGTTAAGACAACTCATCAGAGGGACTTCTATTAGAAGAAAACAGTTCTAGGTTTTACTCTGTGGCAACCATCTCTCTGGGCTGCCCCTATTCAACAGCATCATCGGGCCTCTAGCTTGGTGAATAGCCATTCAGTGGGTGGTCTCTAGGCAAGCTCCGGTAAAGGACCTACATGAAAAATGAAATTGCGAGCAGAGAGTGACAGATGAGGATGAATGGATCGGGCATGAAAGAGGCGCCGTTCGACAGTGATGGAAACCATTTGTTCTTTGCAGTGTGCTGGTCTCCAACATTAACTCAACATGTCTGGAAAGACACATCCATGGACAACTACAATATTGTATTCCTGAGTAATTACTTAAAGGTTGAACCGGTCCGTACACGAAAACTTCCAGAAAGAAAGGGTGAAATAACAGAGGTAATTGCCAACAAAGTACTGAACTTGTTTAGTTCTTGGTTCAACTGCGCCGAGCCTCATATCGCAACTCGGCATTTATATACACCTAGTTTCCTGATGAATCCACTGCTCAACAGGAAAGTAGGTGTATATGAATGCCGAGTTGCACAAGCAACTCTCAATGACAGAGAGTAAATGCTGGCCGCCACTGGCGGGAGCGATCGAACTGGAAGGTCATTGAATTCACGCGGCTCCCCCTTTCGTTTATGCTTCGGTCTCGGCGTTGATCCTATATGTATCTCGTTAATCTTTCACGGCTATCGCTGTTCTTGTCTTTGTTGCTTTTCCCTCCTGTTGGTGCCTGTCTCACTTTTACCTCCGTTTAGAGGTTATGCCCATAACCTCTGCTTTCGTGTTTTTTCCCGAGTCCCTCCATCTGTGTATGGGTCTGTCTACAGACGGACAGATACAGCGTTGCTATTTTTGAAAAATTAAAAATAAAACTATGTCGTAACAGTCACGAGGGTCCCCTCTATCAACTGTAGTCCTTGGAATAGGCTGTCAAAGCCCCCAAGGGGCTGAACACACTGTCAGCTGAATGACAGCCAAACGGCCACACAGAAGAGCCATAAAACGGGCCATGGGACAAACACTACCGTGACTGCAGGCCCTAAAGGCTCTCAAGCTCCTGCTATACATCGGGAGCCCCAGGTCAGCCCGTAGATCTACAGGAAACCCTGATTACACTGGGGGCTCGCATTTAATCAATGACGAGCATTATTATATCCAAACATAACTATGTATTCGCGAACCTTTATAGTTATTCTGTGATGCTTTCATATACGTGTTCCGCCTAACTAGTGTATAATGTCTTCACATAACGAATACAGAAATCTGTACGTATAAAATTCACACTAAGCGCTAAGACTTAGGTGTACACCATGCACACCTACCCATAAAAAACAGTATATTTATCTATTGACTTACGTATTGAGAGGCAACGCTTCATCGCTTGCACAGCTCACAGCTCTGTACATAAAATTAGACTTAATTGGGAGATAATACTACACCTCCTGCACGGCTCTGTACATACAATTGAGCAACTCAGCAAAAATGCTACTGAGAGATCCTACAAAAGGACCTCACTAAAGCTAATTAAACAGTTAGCAGACGACGGGTCAACTCGGCCAGATTTTGCAAAGATGCCTCCCCTCCAGCAGGATCCCCCTCACTACTGCGTTGGGGGACCGCATCCTTGCCTGAATCGCAAGCAGCTGTGCGGCGTCGCTCAGCCCTAAAAAGTTCCCTGCGACAGCACACAGCAAAGCACTAGGGATCACGTTTCAACCCATAGCACCGATTTCTAGAGCCACAGCCCTGCAGCTCGGAACCCAAGCCTCTATTTACATTTCTCTGTGTATTTTAGAGGCTAGAGTAGCCTGTGCCGGCATCTGTCTCGCTGTCCCTTTACCCGTGTATCTACACTGCACATGTGTCAATCTTCTACGCATGCATTGTGGCTTGCATCACCCCCCACCTCTGCAGTTTCTTTGCCTTTTTCAGTTCCGCCCGCTCCTTTTTAGTCATCCTTCCTTTTTTTGCCACCTGCTGCAGCTGCTGCAGCTGCTGCTGCTTTTCTTGCTGCTGAGTCGAACTTTCCGCCTTGGCATCAGCAGCACCACTCTCGCCACCCCGAGCAACAGCAGCACCGGCAGCCGCAGAAGCAGCAACAGCGGCGGCAGCATCTGGCCCTGCTTCTACCTCGACGACGGAAACTTCGCCTCCTGTGCCTGTTGTTGTCACTTTGAAACACGGCGAACCTGTTGCTGCTGCTGTTGCTGCTGCTGCTGCCTCGCCAGTAAGCCACAAACGAGCACAAGGCAACAAGCGGATACGCAGTGAAGGAAGAGAGACCGCCCTCCTGCTGCTGCCGGTGCCTTTAATGCTGTTGTTTGTGCCGTTACTGCTGCTGGCGTTGCTGGGCTGCAGCAATGGGGGGCGTTCTATTCTCAATAGTGTGGGGCCCGCCCACACCCTGCATGGCAGCAAGACCTCTTTTGCTGCTACTACAGCTCCTGCTCCCTTTGCCCTTGTTGCTTCTGCTGTTGCGTCTGCTGCAGTTGCTTCTGCCGTTGTTGCTGCTGCACGCTGAACTGGCTCGGCTCCATCGATTCCGCCTGTTGCGGGCTGAGACAGGTCTTCCGGTGTTGCTGGAGCTCCTGCCACTGCTGCTGGTGGCAATGGCCTTGCATGCGCGGATCCCAATGCTTCTGCTGCTGCTGCAGCCGTTGTAGTTAATGGCGCCCTCCTGCGGCGAGGCGAAGGCGAAGCTGCGGCGGATTCTGCAGGTACTGCTGGCGCTGCTGGCGGAGGGTTCGTGCAGTTGTGGAGGCGCAAGCTGATGGAGTCAATGGAAAAAAGGCCGTCTAAAGCAGCGCCGGCACTGCCCGTACTGCCGCTGCCACTGTCTATCAAATTTCGGTGCAAGTAGACCTCCGAGGTGTTGCTACTGCCTGGTGGCGGCTGCAGCACGGCCACTAACACGTTGAGGTGAGAGGCCCCGTCTTTAGCTGCATCCCTACCATCTCCGTTGACTCCCTCAGACTCTGCCTTGCTGCTCTCGCTGCTGCTGTCAGTGCTGCTAGTGCTGCTTCTGGAATCGGTAGAGGTGGCGACTCGTTGGCGCCTGCGGGGCCAGATGGCTGCGAGGCAGCTCCGGCCTCTGTGGCGAAGGGAATAGTTGGTCCTCAAGCGTGCTGCGCTCTGGAGGCTCTTGACGGGCTTCTCCCCTACCTTTTGTGCAGCTTCTGCTGCTAGAGGCACATAGCGAAAAAGAGAGGGGCGGCCCAGGGGCCCCCACGAGTTAAGCTGCGCTGTTAGGGCCCCCCGCCGCCACGCAGCTCGACAGCAAGCTGCACAGGCCGGGCACAGGGGCCCCATGTTGGTCAGAGATGCCACTGCCCGGAGGGCCCCCAACATTTTATCCGGCGGGAGGCCCACGTATCTGCTGCTGCTGCAGCTGCTGCTGTTGATGGTTGCGCTGGGTTCATTTGCTGCTGGCTCCTGCAGTGCTGCTGCCTTGTTCGATTGGAGTGTCGGTTCCATTGGGGGCCCCTCCTTTGTTGAGACTTCTGAATTTTCTTGAGGGACGCCCTCTTCTCCCTGACCCTCCCAGCTGTCGCTATGAGCCTGCAGCTGCTGCAGCGTCAAAGTGCTGGGGGCCCCCTCGGGGGCCCCTTGCATCCTTAAAGAGTTGTAGTGCTGCATGTCAGGGTGAAAAGCGAGTTGCAGACAGACTGCGGAAGGCCCAAAGTTCTGCATTTTCCATATGTCCCATTTGGGGGCCCCTCCGTCGTCCTGGGCGGCGTCCGCAGCCCCCCGTTCTCGTCGTGCGGCGGCAGAGGCCCCCGTCTTTGCCTTGCCGCTGCGGTGGGCCCCTCCTCCTTCTCCCCAGCCGTCTTCGGGAGCCACGTAGATGAGCAAGTTGACTTTGTAGGCAAGAGAAATGGCCTGCAGCTCCAGCTGCCCGCCCCAAGTGCCGTCTGTCGCCATGCGTTTCAAGTACCTGTTGAAGGGCTCCTCCTCAGTGTCTATAAAGCCCGAAAAGGATGATTCATGGCTCGACATGTAAGATACGGCAGCTGCCCTCACTGCTCGGTGCTGTGCCTGCTGCCCATACAACTGGTCAGCAGCAGCACGAAACAGGCAGTTGCCGTCGGGTACAATGTGACGAAGAGATAGGCCAGCCGCCTTTAGTGCTGCAGAGAATGACATATCAGAGGCTACAGGGGGCCCGCGGGGCTTGCGATTGCCCCGAGACCCGCGAGACGGGCCCCTTAAATCCCCGCTGCGTCCCCATTCCCCGTCATCCGGCCCTGCCCCCGAGCCTTCTCCAGAGCGCCCGAGAGAGAAGCTCCCTTTTTGTTTCTTCTTCCCCATTGCCACTGAAGCAATGGAGGAGAGGGAGAGCGGAACAGCGAGAAGAGAGAGAAAGAAACGAAGGGAGAGGAGAGACAACCGACTCAAGGGGAAGCACGGACAGCCTCCAGGGCTCGAAAGAAACAGCTTGAATGAAAGAAGGCTCGAATTGTGCTCGAAGGTCTGAAGCTCCGAAAATTGGGTTTGAAGTCTAGATCTCAGGAAAGTGAGCCTCAGCGCTTGCAGCGCAGAGCATCCGCTTGCCTGGCCTGCCCAGGCGTATCGAGAACGGAAATGCGAAGCCCAGAGAAGCTATTGCGGCCTTCCATACAAATAAATTTATATAAGAGATCAAAAAAACATCTCAGACAAAAAAGCAGCGGCGTCTTTCTCTTCAGTCTATGCCCCTACAGTTGGGGGCCCCCTAGCGGCTATCGGATTTGAAGGGGCCCCCTTTGCCTTGCCCAGCGGCACTTTTTGCCTTATGAAGCTTCGTACAATCAGTTGCATTACTACTTGGGCTCTTACAAATGCAAAAGGCCCTCTTCGAGTGGACGCTAAGGAGGGAGCCCATCTTTTTATCGCTGGCGACCCACGGCAAGGGGCCTCAAGGCGGAAGAGAAGTCCTCGGGTGTTCTGCTTGGCCAGGCTTATTTAAGAGGCTCAGGGCCATTTTTAGGGCAGAGTTACCGACCGAGCACCAGCAACAATAGGAACAGCAGCGGCAGCAGCAAGCCTTCAGGGACGCTGGCCCCTATATTGTACATTGTGATTCCCGCCTGCAGCCACCTGAACGGCTTTACATGAGGCCCTTAGTAGCCTCTGGAGGAGGTACTGCAGGGCCTCCGGGGCCCCAGGGCCCCTCCTTGGCAGCTGCAGTAGCACCTGCTGGGCCGCGGCCGGCCGCTTCCTCACCAGGGGCACCCCATTTGCCATCCAGTGCATCTTCAAGCGGCCGCTTATCTTTTGGGTCTCCCCATATTGTCATATCTGCCTCTCCTTCGCCGAATTCTTCTCCCTCTCTCTCCGCTTTGCCCAACCCCTCAAACGCAGGCAGCGCAGGGGCCCCAAGTGCCTGCAGCTCCCCGTTGCCGCCGCAACACAGGCCAGGAGCTTCTTCTGTGGGAAGGCCTTTGCAAGACTCTTCGAGAGAAGCAAAAGGGTCATTTCCAGGGGCGCCATCAGGGCCCCAACAGGAGGGTAGGGGTCCCTCCGATGGAGGACCGCTGGCTGCATATAAAGTACCCCTCTACAAAGATGGGTCTCTTGGTGAGGGCCTGTGGATAGTTGCGGGGGCCCTTCCAGCCACTGTAGCTGCCAGGGGGACCCTTCTAAAGTCGGTTCGCAAGCTCGTCGAGGGCACGCGGAGGGCTAAGGGGGGCCCCAGAGGGGGCCCTCAAGCCCTCGCCGCAGCCAAGGCAGATGCCCTCATGAGAAGGCTTGATGCTCTCGCTGCACAAGAAGGGTAAGTCCCACGAGGATGGCCTGGTGTTTAGTCTCAGGCGAATTGTAGTGCTTGAAACTTCGGCCGAGGCCTAGGGTTTACTCATGTCTCAGGCTTGCGGCTTGGGTTGTGCCACTTAGCTCTTAGAAGTGAACCAGGCTGAGGTTTAGGGTTTGGGGTATACGCAATGAGGCTCACAGCATGGAATAGAGAGCTTGTTTGCGGCTGCAGGGATGCACCGAAGCGCTCAAGGGCCCCCCGCAAGTCCACAACATCTGCTGCTGCTGCTGCTGCCACTCAGTCGCTGCAGCCCTCGGAGGGGGCATCTTCAGGGGCTTCTGCCTCATCTGCAACTGCAGGAGAAGATAACCGCTCAGGCGGGGAGGGAGGTGCCCAACGGGGTCGCAAGGATTTAGGAGCCCTTGACTTTTCTTTGGAAACCTCAGAGTCTGTTGAGGAGCCCTTGCTGTTTTCTGTGCCTCGCTTGGCTCCCTTGCAGAGGCAAAAGCGGAAAGAGGAAGCCCAGCCCAGCTTCAACTCCCAAGTTAGGCACACACTTACAGCGGTGAGCTAGCGACAGACAGAAATGGCCAGCCACCTGCAAGGCTGGATAGCTACAGACACGGCTACTTAGCTGCTGGCCAGGCTAGCTAGCCACAGGCAGCTCGATATATGCCCAGAGAGACGGGAAGACGCATATCCAGTTGGATAGGAAGAGGTATTGCCGGCTAGCCAGAGAAAAGACAGGCTAGCGAGGCACTTGAAGGCTTCCTTTGCTATCTGTGGGCTCCTTGCTGCCTACATGGTTTTTAGCTTTCCAGCTGCAGCTGTGGATAGATGCTTAGCCAGCTCTTGGTTGGTCATTTGACTAGGTGGAAGGGCTAATTTTGCTGCCTGATGGGTACGGAGCCGTGCAAGAACATCACTCTTCTGCTTAGTCAAGCTGCTGCAGTTGTTGCTGCTGCTGCGGTTTTCTCAACTGTTGCTCCTGCAGCAACTATGTCAGTCGGCGATGTGTCTCTTCGGTTCTGCGGACTCTCTCTTGGAGGAGCAGTCTAACCCTTGCTGGTCGAAGTCCCCCACTCCCCAAAGTCGCGGTGTGTGGCCCTCTGCCTCTTTCGACTTTCCTGATTTCGTTTTATTGAACAAAACCTTCACATAAATGTGCTGTGGGTCATCGCGAGGGTTTCCGGGGAATGGGAGCGATTTGCGCTTGAGGGATGGCGGGTTAGGTGTTTTCTGCCCTGTGTGCAGCAGCAGAGGTGCAGCGCCTCCTCAGTCGCTCTCTGTTCATGACAGGTCCCCCGACTTTTCTTCTTGAGCCTCCAAAGTCCCAAGAAAGCGAATGGGCGGCCCCCCGAACCTCACCAGAAACCACTCCCGCCTTGCCTGGGGAGGCTTCCCGCGTTCCCCTCTCTGTTCTTCTTCAGCAGGAACCCTTCAGGTCCAGGCTGAGAGAAGATGTGTATCTGTCGGTCGGTTCTAGCTCGGAGAACCAGCAGCAGCAGCAGCCGCAGCACAAGAAGCAGCAGCAGCCTCAAACACAGCAGCAGCAACAGCAAGTAAAGCCTGCAGGCAGCACTTCAACTGCTGACGATGGCAACAAAGGCGCAGCAGAGGCTTGCGAGAAGAAGACGGAAGCCACGGCCGCCTCGCACGCTTCAGAAAGTCCCGCAAAGCCCGACACACAGCCGACTGGCTATGAGGCCCTCTCAAACTGGTGCTCCTCAGACGAAGACGAAATGGGGGGCGGCCTGCCGTTTGGGGAGGCGGACAGTTACGCTGAGCTATATGCCCATCGTGGATTTTTCTCCTGGAGTCCCCCCACAGCCAGAGACCCCCTGGGCTTGGGTTTGGGGGCGTCGAAATTGGGCAGCGGGGGCTCTCCTGGGGAGCCATCTGGCTTGGAGGAGCATATGGATTTGCTGCTGGCTGCGCCCGAAGAGCTGTCCGTTGCTGCTGCTGGTGACTGGCTGAGGAGGGCCCTGCGAGCCAGGAGACGCACAGAGAGGCGACAGATGGCCCTCAGGGCCCTCACGCTAGAAAGAGCAGCGGCAGCTGCTGAGGGACCGTCTGTTGCAGCAGCGTTGCAGCAACTCAGACCCCATGAGGTCATCGAGCTCAAGAGACTGCGCCAGATGCTGCAGCAACAACGCGCAATGGAAACTGCCAGAAAAAGGCACAGGCTGGCGGAAGCAGAGCAACAGCAGCAACAACAGCAACATCAACAGAAGCAAGTGCGGCAACAACAGCAACAAGAACAGCTACACCAGTCTCAGCCCCAAGAACAAGCCAAGCAACAGGAGCAAGCTCAGCAGTGGAAGGTCCCTGATGAACAAGCACAGGTTCAGCAGCGGCACGTGGACCTCCAGATTCAGCAGCAGATGCAGCAACAGCAGCTTCAACGGCAGCAGCAGGAGCAGAGCTCTTCTCAAGGCAAGAACCACCTTCAGCAACAGAAGCAGCGCATCCAGGAAGAAGAACAACAGCAACCTCAGCGTCCGCTACACCTGCAGCAGCAGACACAACAGCAGCACACGTCTCCGCAAAATGCCTCGCAGCACCAGTTTAAGCAGCAGCAGATACAGCAGCAGCTGCTGCAACAGCAGCAGATAAAACCGCAGCAACTGCACCAGCAGCAGGTGAAACAGCAGCAGATGCAGCAGCAGCAGCAACAGGAGCATCTGCAGCAGCAGGTGCAGCAACAGCAGCTGCAGCAGCAGGTGCAGCAACAGCAGCTGCAGCAGCAGGTGCAGCAACAGCAACTGCAGCAGCAGGCGCAGCAACAGCAGCTGCAGCAGCAGGTGCAGCAACAGCAGCTGCAGCAGCAGGTGCAGAAACAGCAATTGCAGCAGCAGCAACAACAAAATAAGCTGCAGCAGCAGTTGCAGCAGCAGCAGTTGAAGCAGCAGCAGTTGCAACAGCAGCAGTTGCAGCAGCAGCAGTTGCAACAGCAGCAGTTGCAGCAGCAGCTGCAACAGCAACAGGTGCAGCAACAGCAGTTGCAGCAGCAGCGGATGCAACAGCAGCAGTTGCAACAGCAACAGATGCAGCAGCAGCAGATGCAGCAGCAAGAGGTGCAAGAGCAGCAACAGCAGTTGCAGCATCAGCAGATGCAGCAACAGCAGCTGCTTTTGCAGCAGCAAATTGCGCGGCAGCACGCGCAACAACCGCAGCACCATTCACCGCAACAGCAACTACTGCAAGCGCCGCAGCATCAACCAAGCCAGCAGGAGCATCTTTTGGAGCAGCACGGTCAACAACGGCAGCAGCAACTGCAGAGCCATTCACACCAACAGCATTTCATGCAGCGCGAACAGCACTTGATGCACCACCAGCAACAGCTCTCGCAGCAGCACCAGCAGCAGCTTGTGCAGCATCTCCTGCAGCAGCCGCAGCAACAGCAGCTGCAGCAATAGCAGCTGCTTTTGCAGCAGCAACTACAGCAGTTGCAGGACAAAAATACGTAGTAGTTCAAATGGCATTAGCAGCTGCAGCGGCAGAAGCCATAGCTGTCGCAGCTGCAAAAGGGTTTTGCCAGTAGAGTGGGCAGGAGGGGCAAGACAGTGGCCACATGACCTTCAGAATAGGCGAGGGAAAGAGCAACAGGCGCTCGTCTCCACTGCTGCTGGATCTGCACTGGACAGCGCTTTGGTGGCAGCAGCAGCAGCTGGGCCTGCAACTGCAGCAGCGAACAAGGCTTGGTGGCAGCACTGCTATTTCAGCAGGTGCACATCTGGAGGGAACCGTAAATGTCCGGAAGGTGCTGTTGTGCGCTGTGCATAGCGAGTCAGCTGGATACGAAGCCAGTTAGGTAATGACTGGCATGCATGTCGCCGGTGGTTTTTACTGCTCATTTTATTTTTAGATGTTTTTGTTTTATGATCACTGTCTCCATATTTGCTTTTCCTTCGACGGGACAACAAATTAACGTGAGCTGACGCTGGTAAGGCGCCAGCTTCGTAGGTATTTTGGGCTCCAAGTTTTCGGGCCCTTCCCGCAGCCCCCGCCTCCCCTAGAGGCCTCTGCATGCACAGCGGCTCGCTCTGTTTGGGGGCTTTGCCAGCATGCATTAGCTGAAGGGCAGAGGGGACAGAGGCAAGCCAGCTGCCCGGCCGTCTCTCCCCAACATTGCGCGCTGCCCTGGGGCCTGTAGGATCCTATAGTGTTCGCTAAGAAGTGAGCATTCTTCTGAGGGGCCTCTGTGATGGTCACCAGCGCCTACGCGTTTCAAAAGAGATGTGTCCTGCCCCGGCCTCAAGGCTAGAGCAGCAGCAAGCTCCGAACGACTGCAATCTGAAGACCCATAAGAAGCATCTATTTGCTATGTGCGAAACTGAGGAGGCTCCAAGAGGGCTTCTCTAAAGGGTTTTTCGCTGCCCTCGTTAGCGTCTTTTCGTTAGCGTCTTTAAAAGCTCACTGTCAGCTTATTGACAGGCATGTTACTGAACTATAGGGAGTAGCTCTGAACTGCAGGGTGTACAGCACGGATGTCTGGAAGGCTCTGAGGGCTCTTCACTCTGTAAGCTCCAAGCTGGCCATACCTTCCGTGGCCCACAGAGAAGGCACGAACTGTTTTCTCGTACAGACTGCTTTCTACACTAGTGAATTTGTTATTCAGCAGGACAGCGTGTTGTTCAAAAGAATGAATTTAATCACTCAGTTATAGCTAAAGAGTTCGCTTTCCCTCGATGCCGCAGGTGGTAGTGCAAATGTACAGGCACGCACAGACGGAGACCCTTGTTCCGGACACCAGCTTGCAGGCACCACTCAAGTGCAACAGCCCTAGCGTCTAGAACGCCGCTGCCAGCAATCTTCCCCTCTGCGATCAAGTAAACTTAGCAGGCCCCTTTCCCGAGCCTTCTAGCCCGTATACTCTTGTTTGCGGTCAGAGGGCCAAGGGCTCTCGCCCTCGGGAAGCCATCTGACCTCCAGGAAAGTAGAAACAGATTCATGGTGCCTTTACAGGCCACTTCCGAAGCCTCCAGGTACCGTCCATCGAAAGCCCCTCAATTGTCATAGAAACGGGTGGAGCTCTTCATGGTGGACGAGATACTGCAGGGACCCCTGAGTAGCGGTTCCTCTGCTTTCCAATCCCCATTGGGCTGCAATGTATACGCTGGGAACCCTTCTCCCATCGATTTCATGAGTTGAACTGAAGGGCCGTCGTACTTCGCCCACGCTGACTTTCCTGCGCGGGTACGGTAAGGTCCTTTTTCATCTCGTCTGGGGCTGCCAATAAGGGTCTGGGAGCTCCCACTGCCGTCTATTTTGCCTTTGGAGGCGTTGACAGCCCCCGAAGACCCACAAAAAAGCCAGAAACCAATGGCACCCAGGCAGGCAACGAGAGCAAACACCAGCAAGGGAGGAGCTGCCGTCTCGCTAAACCCTGGGGCCGCTTCTTCTCCTTCATCATCGTCCAGCCCAGTCGTTACTCTCTGGGATGTCCGCACACCCGAGCTGTTGAGCACCACTAGCAGCCTAGACCCGCCAGAAGAGTTTTCAATTACCACCTCAGTGCGCACAGGGGCTCTCCAATTCGAGATAATTGCCTGTCTGCTGGCGTCTGCTGCATCACCTGCAGCACCAGCGGCTGCCACGCTGCCTTCAAGGCTTGGGCTGAGACGCAGTGTAAGCAAGGGACCCTGGCGGTGCATCTCCAGAGCAAAGGCGTTGTCAGATATCCGCACCCTCGGCGCATTTACGCCCAAAACGGGGAACACGTGCAGCTCCAATGGCCACTTGCTGCTGGCGCCGCTGCTGCTGCTGCTGCTGCTGCTGACCGAGGGAATGGCCACAAGACGGCCGCCGCTGCTACTGGCCGCAGCTTTGAAAGCCAGTTTCTGCACTGCAGGTTTTATGCGAATCGTGGCGTCTGCGGACGGGTCGGTAGTAACAAATTGTCCTGGGTAATCTTCGTTCTCTAATAGCCGAAGAGGAACAGCGATCGGCCAGCGCACACAGTGGGTCCAGAACACTTCCTGCTGCTGCTGCTGTTGCCGCTGCTGCTCCTGCCGTAGGGCTAGAACCGAGGACGGGCCGCTAAGTGAAACGAGCAGCGCCACAGGCCTGATTTCTGCCCCGTCCTGATCAGCAGAACCCTCTTGCTGCCGGTTTTTAATTCTAACTTGGTGCAGTGCCTCGCACTGTGCAGTGGCAGCTGGCGAGGTAGTTGAGTCAAGCCTTGCCATCTTTTCCGAAGTGTACGTCCACCGCGTAGCCTCTCTCTGCTGCAGCAAACGCTGCACTTCCTGGACACTTAAGTGCTGCCTCTCCCTCACAATGCACAGAGGCTCCGCCGAGAGGCTCCAGCCAACTGGAGTCCCCGGCGGCCTCTCAATAACTGGCCTCGACAGACCTTCTACAGTGTACAGACGGGACAGGAGGCGGTCCGATAGCCGACAGTGGACAGACAGCCGGGACTGAAACGCTGGAGACACAAATGGGGTGTCCTGCCACTCTCGCTTCTGCTGTTCGTGATAATGGGATGTGGCAATTCCTTCTACCGGGGTAAGGGCTTGCATGCGGAAAGAGAGAACTAAAGAACCCCCTGTCTTCCCTGTAAGGCAGCGCGGCAGCGTCAAGTCCTCGGCGTCGACCCACTGCTGCTGCTGCTGCTTCTCCTGCTGCTGCCAAACAGACTCCCTAGCATCACATGACGCTTGGGTAAGAAGTCTAAATGGCCGGACGAAGCCAGAAACTGCTGCTGTCGCTGAGGCGTTGATGATCTCTGCTGCAGCAGTCGTCGTCCCTTGCTGCACCAGCTGCACCACTGGGGCAGGTCTTGCGGCAAGCGCAGCAACAGGGCCTCCAACCCCTGACATGCAATTTGCTAGCCCCACAATAACCAGGGAAGAGGGATCGGAAGATCTCAAGGTTCCCATCCTGCTGCAACTCTTGCTGCTGCCGCTTCTGATTGACAAGCCCTCAAAGCCATTGTCCCATGAAAGGAAGGCAGCAAGGGGAAAACTCCAAGAGGGGCAGCAGATGCCTGCACCTGAAACTCGAGGGCCAAGGAGAACAGATGCTGCGTGCTGGGCCTTTCGCCAGTCCCGCGCCAGGCCCATCCACAGCTGCTGCAGCAGCAGCAGCACGCCATCCACTCTCCACGCGGAAGGAAGTGAATCCAGGGTTGCTGCTTCAACTTCTAAAGAAATGGGCGATGCTGCCGCAGCCTGCATTGTTTTGCTGCCGACTGCCAGCTGCATGGACACTGCCGCCGCTGCTGCAGTGGGCAGGTTAGGAATTCTGATGTCGGCTACAACAACAAAGGCTCCCGCCTCTGCTGCAGCTGCTTCGTCAGTAGCACAGAAGAAGAACGAGTTCGTGGCCCCTTCGTCACTTTCTGCTGCTGCTGCTATAGGATTCTCGTGCAGTCTAAGGCTGCGGACCTCGACCGCAACCGGAGGCAGTGAGTTGTCTTGAGGCATCTCGTCAGCAGGCATTAGGGCCTCCACAAGAAGGCGCCTCACCTCCGTCGATAAGGGTGTGTGCAATCGGCGCAACAGCGCAGCAGCTGCCTCCTGAGACATACACGTGGGCGCCCAGTCTGCTGCTTCTGCAGCGGCGTCACTTGCTGCGGCTGCTGCTGTTGTTGCTGCCACCCCTCCTGCGTCGCCATGTGCGGGGCCTCGCCAGGCGCGCAGCGCGTGAAGTAGCGGCGGAGCCCTGAACGCAACTTGAAAGTGTAGGGCCGCCGAGGGCGGCAGAAGAGCAGGCGGAAGGCGAGCGCCCTGCAGAAGAGGAAGAGAGGCACCTGGCAAAACGGCGAGCGGAGGCGGCCCCAGCAGGCCGTCAGTGACGTCCACACATGTGCGATAGGCAGATCCCGGCTGCACCCGTTGCTGCGCGTCTCCGCCGCTTTCCGCCGCAGCCCAATATACCCACACGGCAGCGCAGCCCCGCTGCAGCCCCTTCACGCGCACAGCAGGGGGTCCCAGGGGCCCATCTGGTCCCGTCACTACAGACGCCGAAACCACGGAGGGGTGAGACGACAGAACATCGAGCCTAAACAAAGGCAGCGACAAAGAGCAACCAGCAAAGCACATAAGGAGGAGAAATTTTTTATTCGCACTGCAACGAAGAAGTGAAGGGAAAAAGGCACAGGAAGGAAGCAACCGGCAATGAATATTCAGCGGTAAAAATACCAAGACGAAACCCATATAGCAAGACGCAGCAACGCTGTTGAACAGAAAGAAAACAGAGCTACGTCAAGCGCCAAATGGCGGAGGATTTGCTTGACCCCTGCAGTTGACTGACAGGATTGAAGATGGGGTGGCAATGATACGTCCTCTTTGATCTCTTAGAATCACCGTGAAGTCTTCCGTTTCTCCAGCTTGAAGGAGGTGGGGAAAGCCAGCTACTTGCAGTGTCTGCACGTCGGCCGTCTCCACGGCCACCAAAGCGCTATTGCTGTTAGTGCGGCTGCTAAAGCCGCTGGTGCTAGTGGACCACTGGTCACTCCCCGCAGAACTGCTCTCAGAGGAGAGTCTTAAGACTCCCTGTTGTCCTGGCAAAGGAGACGCTATGAAGCCTTTGGAGCCCGACAAAATGAACACTGCTGAATTTTCTGCTGCTGCTGCTGCAGCTGCTCTTGGCGACCACTCGCAGCAGTCGGCAGCCAAGCCTTCGCAGCATGCTGCTGCTGCTGCAGTCGCTGCTGCTGCGGCTTCTGCCTCCTTGCTGTTGCCCGCCACTGCCGCTGCAGCGGCGCAGCAGGCCTCGCGAGCCTCTTGCTCTGTGGTTGCCGTGGGACCTTCGCCCTTCGCTCCCGCAGCTGGTGCTGTTGGCGCTGGCTGTTCGTGTTGCAGCTGCTGGACGCTGCAACATGGCAGCAGGTAGACAGCGTCAGTCGCCAGCAGTGGAGCCAAGACAGGCGCAGCAAGGAAAGGCGAGAGCGAGGAGATGAATCCACTGAAGCCCCCAGCCGCGCGTGGGGCCAACAGAGCCGGCAAAGGGGACGGCAGTACGCGCACTCGCAGCTGCGGTAACAGCCAGAAAAAACTAAAGAGGGAAACGGTGGGCAGGCAAATGGCAACGAACAGCCATGCTAAGTTGCAAACAGACAAGATTTTGCAGCCAATGAGAGAAGGAGAGAAAAGAATCAATAATAACTATGCCGCAGACAACACGAACACGAATGAAAACCAAGAGCCGAAGTAAGCAGGCAAGAAGCTGTCAGACGAAGAGCTGCAAGCACACGCGAGAAAAAGCCCTCTAATGCGGAAAAGCAGAAACAGAATAAAGGGGAGCACGAGGCGATAGAGCTGTCCAGCGAGATGATCAGCAGAAGGAAAAGGCTGTACCTCTGGTGCAGTGACGGACGCAACAACTCGACCTCGCCTGGAGCAATTCACTGCAAGGCCTATCAACGCCTCGCCTGCCCCGACTCCCAGTAAAGCGACCTCAGACAGGCCGCGGGACTGCAGCCGTCTTTGCCCCTTCAAGCCCCTCCAAGATAGTGCCCCCCCATGCTCCTCCCCAGCCCCTCCTGGTGCAGCCGGGAGTCTTGCTGCTGCTGCTGAATGGAGGGCGGGAGCTTCATCAGGCACGTCGAAAGGGGATAGAAGAAGCACCCCAGAGCCGCTACGCACTTCCCAGGTGTACACGCAGTGGACTGCCTCTGCGGGCGGCAGTGAGGCGAGGGCACCTGAGCAGCAGCAAATGGCGGGCACAGCAGCAAAAACATCAGAAAACAGCAGCAGCAGGAGCAGCAGCGCGTCAGTGTAGCGAGCAGCAAGTACCAGTAGTTGACCGGCAAATAGCTGCTGAGAGCCAACGCTGGGAGTTGCTGTGAGTCAAAAGCTCGCAGTGGCGCCGTCATGTTCTTTAGATTCCTTCTTAACGAATTTCGGAGTCTCAGCTATTGACTCAAGTGTCTCCTCTACCTCTCTCTGCCGCTAACTGTTTGGCTTTTGATATGTCTCTTAGCCCCTTTCCGCTTATTTGTCCCGCTCTTTCTTCTGTGTGGCTATTATCCCATCTTTGTTTGCTTCTACCTCCTATAATAGCAGTCCCTCCCTGCTTGTCTCTACTCCAATGCCTCTATGTTTCGCTTGGTCCCTCTCTTTCTCTACGCGTTTGTGTCTCTGTCTCTTCATCTCTATCTGTCTCTTCTGCGTCCCTCGTGCGTCTCTGCTGCATTTCTCTCTCGCTTTGCCACAAACGCCCCCCAATCATTCCGGGGTCACCTTACCGAATTCTCTCTGCCTTTTTTCCTCTACACCCTCGGCAAGCCGAAAGACCTCCAATGGCCCCGAAGGCATCAGCAAATGGGGCGGGCTGAACGGTCGGCCCTGGGCATCAGCTAACGCTGCATGCAGCCGCGCCGCGTGCTCTGCGTATACTGTAATGGAGCCTTGATCTTCAACCCCTGCCGCTGCTGCGGCTGCTGCTGCTGCTGCAGCACGCCCGTAGCCCATACGCGCGGCCTCAGAAGGCAGCGCCGCTTGATGCATCTCCCTCACTTGCTTCTTGGACCCGCTCCTCCTGCTTTTTGGGTGTGCATACACCCCGTGCTGGATTGTCACTGAGCTTGGAAGCGCCACCACGACTCGCATGCTTGCTTCTGCCACTGTCCTTCCTGCTTCCCCGTGCCGCAGCACAGCAGAAACCCGCGTCTCACCCTCTTCGCCCGTTAGCAGCAAACCTGCAAATGTCCCGGAGAGCCGCGCCACGCCTTCATTTTCTACTGTGAACCGTTTTCCGTGGCCTCCCTGGCTGCTCGCGTTGCTGCTTGTGCTCCTGCTGCCGCTGCTGCTGCTGCTAGGGTCTGCTTCCAAATGAGCCTCCTCCGGACCTCCATGCAGCGTCAGCTCGAACGAATGACCTCCCGGTAGAAGCACCAACTCCGGTGGATTCAGCTGAAGTGGCGGATGAATGCGCACCGTCAGCCGGGTCGACACTGTCGCTGCTGCTGCAGCTGCATGTGGGGAATCCGCGAGAGCCTCTGCATGCAGCACGAAAGATCCGCGAATATCTGTGGCGGCAAGGAAGAAGTGGAAGCAGTCAAAGTCCGCAGTTGGCAGAGCAGACAACGAATCCCAGCCCTCAGGAGCTCCGAATTCTGCGGCTCCCTCAGCAGATCCTGCCGCTGCAGCTGAGCCGTATGATGCCACTGCGAGAGGGGAACTGAAATCTCCTTCCTCTGTTAAGTAAGGCGCCAGTGGCTCTCCGCGGCCAAACAGGCCATATGTGTCGGCCGCTTGCTGCTGCTGCTCCTGCTGCTGTGGGCTGGCATGCGCTTGCTTTTGTGACCCTACTGGCTTTAGGAACACCCTGCCCCTCCCACTCACTCTGCTGCTGCCGCTGCTGCTGCTTGTGCTGCTGCTCTCGTCTGCTGCTGTGGCGACGACGGAGAGGCGCATGGCTGCAAAGAAGCGAGGGTCTATGGGCAGTCCGTCGTCGCCCGTAGCCTCCACTCTGAGCCCGTATATTTTCCCAGCCTCAATTTCTGTCAACGTTTGCTGCTGCTGCTGCTGCTGCGAGGCGGGGCAGAAAGGATCCCCTTCTTCTTTTGCCCACGTTTCTGCGCTTGATGCAGCACTTCCTGTCGCAGGCCACCCTCTTTCCAGGTGTGTGGAAATGGCCGACGGCAGCAGCACCAGGCGCAGCGAGCGCAGACGCACAAACTGCAGCTCCGCAACTAGCTGAGGCCCATTACTGCTGCTCATGCTGATAGTGCTGCTACTGGAGGGGTTTCTTGGCCTCCAGGGGCTGAGAAGCCTCTGATCCCACGCCTCGAGGTGAAGTAACGGCAGCCGCTGCTGCTGCTGCTGCTGCTGCAAAAGTGGGTCAGTTTCACGAGAGGCTGCGAAGAACGGAGGAGGAACAAATATTTCTCGCGAGCTCAGGGGACAACTACGCGTAAAGGGATTGGCAGAAAAGGAAAAGGGGACAGGCAACGGCAGCGCAGACACGTCCTCCTGGGATGCAGCCAGCCCAGCGCATGCAGCATCAGTCGCCGTCTGCAAGTCGCCCACTGCTCTTCTTGCTGCTGCTGCTCCTGCTGCTGCTGCTGCAGAGTCTCCCGCCTGCGCCAACGCGTACCGCGTCGACGCCTCGGCCGTCGAAAGACACAGCAGGAGAGGAGCATTCGGGGACGTGAGCAGCTCTCCGTGTGCAAGAGCTGCAGCAGGCATTGTTGCTTTTTCTGAGCTGTGCAGGCGCAGCATGCGTATTGCCTCTGTGTCTGGACTGCCAAACTGCAGCAACATACGCGACGCCACCCCGGGAAGCAGCGGAAGCCGCACCGTCTGGAAATTTTCCTGCTGTTCCTCATTGCCCTGTGCCGCTGGTTGCCCTGGCGCTTGTGCTGCTGCAGAGGCAATGAGGGGTGCTGGGAATGGCAGAAGCCTAATCGGGGGAGACATAAACAGAAGCAGCCGGTCCCGCAGTTCTCCCTTCTCCCAGAGGGGTAACAGCTGTTGTTCCCGCTCTGCTGCTGCAGCTGCCCTCCATTCCCCAAGCGAACTCTGTAGCAGCTGCAGCTGCTGCCTGCTGAGGGCTGCTTCTAAGAAGGCTGGAGCACCTTTTGGGGGTTCAACTGTGGCTTGGAGAGCAAAAACACCGCAGCAAAGAGACGGAGACACCGTTAGCAATGCCACGGAGTAGCCGTTGCCTGCCGTTTCTGCCGCTGGTGCTGCTCGAGGCAGCACCTGCAGCACTGGAAGATCCGTCTGGTTTGGCTGTTTGTTGTGCTGGTTGTCGTGTGGAGTGGCCGGCGTCAGTGACCAACGCGTGGGCAGACTAGCAAGGCCGTGCAAAGGCCTCAAGGCGGAGTCATAGGCAAAGAGAGCAAAGGCGTGTTCAGCTCCACACTGAACATAAAGCCCTTCCTCGGACTCCTGAGGCCCCTCGACGCCCTCTGCATCCCAGCTATTCGACAGAGGTGTTGTCTTGGTAGCAGCCAAAGTAGCCGAAGCTACAGGTAGGCCCCCAAGGGCCTCCTTCAATGTGCCCTTACTCGCCCTATCTGCATACGACCCGTAGGGCGCAGCAGCAGCGCGAGATAAAGACGGCAAAGGCCGCACCTCGATGAGCTCCGGATAGGCACAAGATAGCAACAAGGAGGTGACCTCCTCGCGGTGGGAACTGCGTCGACAAGCAAAAACAAAAGCGAATGTTTCTGCTGAGTTGTGCAAGCCAACAGCCACAAGCGTGCACAGGACTGAAGCAGTAGCAGCAACAGCTGGCATTTCAGCAGCCACAAGCGCTGCAGCAGCGTATGCCACGGAGCCTAGAGCCAACGCTACAGTAGCAGCAAAAAAATGTTGAAGAACGGCGAAGAAAGGCTTAGCAATAGCAAAACAACTCATTGCAGCCGGCAACAACTACGGCGGCGCCATAGCAGGAGCTATTTTGTTTCTGGCCTCGCCACAGGAGCAGCAACAGCAGCAGCACAGAGAGTTCAAACAATAACAGCAGCAGCAACGAAGGCGGCAGCCACAGCGAATGCTCACGTGACTTGCGGGTCCTTGGGAGCGTAAGAGCTTTTAATCTGAACGGAAACTGGAGAGCGGCTGGGGCGAAGGCAAACGAAGCGCTGTACAGCGCCGCTGCCCTCTGGTAGAATAGCCACGGATGCTGCCTCATCGTCAGTCTCGCTGTCATCTGCTGCTGCTGCTGCTGGCACTTCTGCAAAACTGTGAGAAAGCGCAGTAGCAGTGACGCTGTGTCTGTACGCCTCTGGGCGAGGTGGAGGCCCTTCCTTGAGAAACACTGTGATATGTCCGCCCACCGTCAACGTAATCTCTCCTGCGACACCCCGAAGGCTGCCAGTGCTGCTGCTGTTGATTGCAGCAATTGGTGCGCCGTAGAGGACAAGGTCCGCAGAGTCACCAGAAGGAGCAGCTGGAGCGTGGAGGTCAAGCTGCTGCAGCAGCGTCGTGGCTAGTGCCACCCCCAGTGATGTGCTGCTGTTGCTGTTGGGGTCCTGGGTGAGGCGCTGCAGCAAAGGCGCTGTCCTGCTGCTGCTGAGGCGCACGGGAGGAGGCAGAGGCAACGCAACGGAGCTCATCGAGGCCCACAACTCCACGGGGAGGTAAACATCAATTCGAGCCGAAGCTTGCAGCCTCTGCTGGTGCTGCTGTTGCGGCACAGTGGCTGTAACTCGAGAAGAGCCCTTTCGAAGTCCCCTCAAGGAGACAATACCGCAAGTGAACGGGATAGCACCACCAGCCTGCAGCAGCAATAGCACGCGAAAGAAGTAGCTAAGAAAGGAGAAACAACTTATATTCTACTGGGGATAATCGCAGCGGCACACGCACAACGATTCCTCACGGAAAGGCGCCAGCTCTCACCGCACATGCATTAGCAGCAACACACACCGCAGCACCACCACCAACAGCAGCAGCAAGATACGCAGCTGCAGCAACAGCCCGGAATCAGCAGCGTTCGCTTTGAGCTTGGTGTCTCACACGAGTGGTAATGTCAACAGCAGACCCCTCGACAGCAAAGCGGACGTCGGGGCAGCTCGCAAGCTGACTGCGGCGAACCCAGAAAGGATGAAGCACATCGATCCCAGTCTCTGCTGCTGCACCGGAGGCAGCTTGAAGCCTTTCCTCCATTCCTACTGTTCCCTCTCGCGGCCTCGCAGCAGCATCAGAGGCCAGCAAGTGCTCTCGGGCGTCCTCCACAGTCTGCGGCCACTGACTGTTCGGAACAGAGCCCACAGAGTCACCCTCAGCCAACAGCCAACGGCGAGAGGCCTCGGGGAGGAGCGGCAAGAAATCTGTCAAGTCCGCCAGTGCTATCAAAACCCCCTGAAGAGACAGAGCAGCAGCACGCACGTGCTGGACCCGGTCAAGCAGGGGGACTAAAAATACCGCAAGTAAAAATGCAGGCAAACGAGATGCCAGAAAACCACACCAAAAAGAGGCACAAAATACACAGTCGAACGAATGACAGAGTTCTCGCAGTAGCAGGGCAAGAGTCAAGGATAATCTGAAGCGGAGAAGCTCAAAGTCTTGATCCAGAATGCCTGTGGGTGTTTCTTGTGTATTTGCTGACGAACCGTGGCCTCTTGTGCTCTATCTGCCGCTTGAATTGTTGTCTTAATGTCTCCTCTGGCAACTGGCAGGAGCAGATGCTGCATTCTCAGCTCTATGGTCACTGGGGGAGCCACAACCACTGAGAGCAGCACCGCGTTCTGCGGCTGTCTTTTGTCTCTCAGCAGCAACGTCGCGACTCCTGGGGCGATGCCTTCCACGGTGAAGACTTCCGTAGGATCCACAGGGGCCCCCGCAACCACTAGTCCAGAGGAGGACAGACGACCCGCGCGAGACGGCACAGCATATACGACGGCGCAGATTGACGGGTCCGAAGAAGACAAAACAAACTCTCCTGTGAAGCAGCAGCAGATACACACAACTGATTCTTCCTGAATCTTTGCCCTCAGTCCCAGTTCATACATACACCTAAGACGACAGCTCAGCCAACGCTGGGGCGCGTGGGAAACCCACAAACGAACACATTCGGAAGGGGAAACGGCTGCATTCAGGATAGAGTGAGGGCCTTGAGTTTTGAGCTTAGTGACTAGTTATTCAAATTTGTGTACCAGATCCTCCCTGCGGCTCTAGGGGGAAGCGCGAGCCAGGCGCGAGGACCAGAGGAGCTGTGAGTCTTCGCATGGGCGCTGAAGAGGCCCCCAGGCCCCCTGTCCCTGCAGCTGTGTCTACAATGTAGTGAGTGCTCAGCAAGCGAAAAGAAACAGGAGGAACGACGCGCACAGGCAGCAAGATGGACAGGGGCCCCTCTGACATCCAAACAGGCCCCGGAGGAGAGCCCACTTGCAGGAGCGAGACACGCACAGAACCTGATCCTAGGGAATCCGCCCTCAGCAAGACAAATGCCTGGTACAGGACACACAGACCTCACACCTTGGACCCTAAACAAGGAAGCCCTAAGTCTAAACAACCTTGGGCAAGACTATGCAATCTGAAGCCCCCATGGCTATCGTCTAGAGCCCGAAGGCCTCGACAGTGTGCCTAGAACTCAATTGGATGCAGTACCTGCTGGGAAGGCACGGCTTTTTGGAGAGGGCTAAGACCCGTCCCTTCCTGTTCCTCTGCTGGTTTTGAGGCCCCTTCGCAGGTCCAGTGAACCACCGCATTGGAGGGCAGCAGCATTCTACGCGGTCCAAGACTATCCTGTGCGTTGACCCCAGGCAGCTGTTGGCTGGAGAGAAGCTCCACCTTGAAAAGATACTCCCGGCCCCGCACCAAGTACAGTATCAAGCCTGTTCCCTCAAGGCCCCTCTCCTGTTTCCCAGCCAAAGACAAGCGGAGGGGCGGCAGGGCTGATAGTACCGCTTCCTCAGAGCTGCCCACGCCGCTGGCCACAGCCTCCTCCGCAAGAAGAAGCTGGCGCAGCAGCACGGCCTTCTCGACAGCTGCTGCTGCTGCTGTTTTGCGGCCGCTGGTCTGAGCGGCAGCTGCTGCAGCTGCCGCTGCGTTCTTCCAGAGAGTCTGTGTAGACAAGACCTCGGTGTCTTCATAAAGCAGTCTTAGGGCTGTAGGTAGCAACACAGTGACGTCTGCCTGCTGCTTTTCCCCTATGCGCTTATCTAGACAAACCACGAGAGCCCTGCCAGTGAGGAGGTCGGGACCCTCAGTCGCTTGCTGCGGAGAAGTCACTGTCACCACGCCGCCGTCTGTCACCTGCAGCAATGTAGAGGAGGCACTAGAGGCCGTTGAGGATAGGGCAGACCCCGAAAGCGAGGAGAAAACCGATATGTCTTCGGCACTCCAGCCGAAATGTGCATTTGGTAAAGACAATGCCTCCTGGCGGCCATCCTCCTGCAGCAGGAGCAGAAACCGCAACCTCAGGAATACTGAGTGATACTAAGGGCCGCTAGCAGCAGCAGCGGCTTCCAGGAGAAGCCTAAGCAGCTGCAGGAAACAGACAAAGGAAGACGGAGCCTCCAGAGATTAGCAGAGAGGAGCGAGCAGAAAATACAGTCTTGTATTCACAGAACAAGTAGGCCCCACGCCACCACCAGAGACGCAAAGACAGCAGACCCACAGTGGAAAGACAAGCAGCTCAAACGAGGCAAAAGCCACAGGGTTAGCAGCACAGGAAATGAATTCCGGTAGCGGCTGTTGTCAAGGTGGCCGCAGCAACCTAAAAGTGGCAGCAGAGAAGCAACAAACGGAAACAAAGGGCGACAATGCCTGAAAGCCGACAACAGATCCAGTGATGAAAAGTGAGACATGATCAAGGGCCCAAAGTGGGACTGATGCAAAGGCCGTGACAAAGAGTGCGAGAAATACAGAGCCAGCATGAGACAGCAAGACAGACAAAAATTGAGAAGCAAGGTAAGAGAAAGTGCCGGGTCCGAAGAGAGCAAATGAGGACGGCCTCCTGCGTACCCAAAGCTTGTGCAGTTCCAGTGCGAAAACAGCTGCGGGGGGAACAAGCAGCGCGGCTGGGCTCAGCGCGACCAACTCGTGCACCAAGAAGGCGACTTCGGCGGGTGGCACGTCTCTGTACTGTTCCATGGCCAGCCGGGCTCGAATGGTTGCTCTGCCAGTGCTTTTCCCCCTCAAGACAATTGCGTCTGAGCGCCACCGGGGACCGTTTCGGCGCTTCTGCTCCTGGGCACCCATTTCCTCGACACGGCGGCGAGCGATGGTGCCCGCGACAGCGTCCGTCTCTACTGGCTCAACCACAACGACCTCGTCCTCTCCCTGGACTTCCCAGAGAAAGGGAATGCCCTCGAGGGAGGAGAAGACGTTGCCTTCGGCGTCATAGCCCAGCAGGCTCACGTCCCCCAGCTGGCCGATGGCCAGCCGTTTGTCTCGCGTTGAGAAAGACAAACGCACTATGGGGGCCACCAACACCTGCGCCCGAAACCCTCTCCGAGACACAGACAAAGCTGAAGCGCCCTCTGAGGGGGCCCCAGACGGCCCCTCAGCGCTGAACTCTTTTTCCGCAGAGGCGAAAATCCAAGAAGACGCCCGACGACCGACTCCCTGGGGCACAGCCTCGACGAGCACTCGAGAGAAACACGAATTCGAACCCCCTGAGCTCGGGGCCCCGGCCGCTGCCCACGAGCCGCCACTACTCCCATCCAGTCGGCACTGAGCTGCAGGCTGCACAGAGGAGCAGTCAGGGTGCAAAAGTGACAGCACCTGCGGGTTCTGGATAGCCCAGTAGAAGCAGACGTCGCCTCCGCCCGTACTCCCCTTGTTGCCCTCTAGTTGCAACTGCGCTCGCACTGCAGGGAACTCTGCAGCGTGAGACGGAGGCACCCACGGCAGCAGCACCTGGGATGGGCCGATGGAAAGACCTTCAGGCAAGCCGCCCGCCAATGCCCCCTGGGGCTTGGATAAGCCAACAGAAAGCAGGAAGGGCAGCACCAAAGCCGAAAGCCGCATCCCTGGCGCAGCAAAAACTGAAGCGACGCTGCCGCCCGCAACGCACTTTCCAAAGGCAGCAGTTAACACCGAGGCGAACACACCCAAAAGATGCAGCCCAGTTCGGCATCGTGTCCGCCGCATTCTGTCTCCTCCATTTGCTGCTGCCCAGCGGGTTTCCATGGTCGCCTGTCGATATGCTGTACCGCTGTGAACCAACTAAAAGAGTCCAGGTCCGTAATCACACATGCTGCAAAGGGCGTGAGCACGACCACGTATGTGACAGCAGCGAAAGACGAGTCGTGGACCCTTAGATGAAGCGTTGGGCCCCGAAGAAGGAGCAGAGGCCGTTAGAATGCAGTCAAGTTTCCGCCCACTTGAAGGGCAGTAACGAAGCCTCGCAGCGTGCCAGATGACCCCGTCAAAGGAGGGTCTGGCCCTGAGGACACTACCTCGAGTTACAGCGGATCGTCGTTATCCGAGGTGAAAAGTGTTTCTTTTGTCCATAACATCCCCAATGTGCTGTGTAGAGACAAAGAAAGGCTGCAAATCACAGAAGACGTCATTAGAGATCTCGCCGCTGCTCCTTGAGGGCCTGCACTTTTCGCTGCCTTTCAAAATTGCCGCATCTTGGGCTCACACGAAAACCCCTCATACGGCTATTTCTTATTCTGCCGTATTTGTATGTGCAATCTCTCAATAATTTGCAGCTGCCAAGAGGGATTATCTGCAGCGCTTCTAGATCATGCTAAAATTGCATGCGTCTGTAGGCTGCCACCCCACAATGGGTGGATTACAATTACCACTTTCCTTCATAATGAGAGTTACACATTCTGCATATAATGTCCCCTTAGCCAATGATAGCTTCTGAATCAGCTGTATGCTGTGCTCACTCCTTGACTCTCTGGGGCACCAGGGTTGGATGCTGAGTACTCGATCACTGCTTATCGCACGCTGTGTCGCCTGCAGCTTTCCCAAGGCGTTAATGTGAAGCTAAAGCTTAGCTGTAAACGCTGCATCTAGATTTTCTCCGTGCGGAGGCGCAACACCGGGCAAGATTCTGCGATCAGCAACTGTTCGAGGATTGCAACAGCTTCGGTTGAGGAATGGAGCGGCCTATAACGAAGCTATGCAACAGCACGTAGACAAGGCTAGCAATGAGCATCAATTTAGTTTCCCATAAGTGCCACTATTTCTGTCATGAAACAATGTTTTCGTTCCTAGAAGTTGCTTTTCATTCTAGAGCCGCCGTCGTGCTGGAATTTTGGGACATTTCGGCGTGGAACGACTGTACTACTGATGACAAAGTAGGCACTGCAGTGAAAACGATTTGGGTGCGTTTTGGTGCGGTGTTTTAGCGCCAAGCGTAGGACTAAACTCTAGAATGACAAGGCACCTTTTTGGCTAGCAATGGTTGCTAAAGGGCGCAATCAACAGAGTTAGGGGCAGCACTAATGTACATGATATGCAATTCAAAGTATCTATGGTGTCCTTGCCTCCGGGATATGACTCCGTGACGTTGGATGAGACTCTAGAGTGGCAGATCACTCTGCTCATACACGTGGTCCTGCACCAACGCCGTGCTCCTTTCCTATTAGACGCGTGCCTGCACTTATATGGAGACAAGCGCTCTTCGTGACTTTTGGGCTCTGCTCAGCAACTGTAGGCATGCGAAAGGCTGCCAGTGTGGCTGTTTGTTTGAATTCCATATCGTACAGGTCTCGTAAGTGTCATTCAAGGCCTCCCTACCCGCGCTAGCTAGAAATATGTATAGCCCTTTGCAGCATGTCTCTTGTGTGTTAGCCCTACTTTAGGAGCCGTCGTTGAAATAAGACGCCCTCAGCGTGAGACGCCCTGTTTACTTATAAGGACAAGCATACATCGGTCAAGCGTCTTCAGGGACGGACTAGCCCTTAGCGCCGCCGTTGGAAACTCCCGATAGTGTCTGCAAAGCTACATGCGTTACAGGTGATCTGTTCTGATTGTTTCACGAACTGAAACGCGAGCATTTGCTACTTCATAGCTTCGCACTCCCGGGTGCGAAAGTTGCTAACTCATTAAATGTTTTACAAAGCGAACCATATTTTCAAAGGATACCACTTTTCGTTCTCCTTGTAATTTACAAGACATAAGTTGGAATACACGGATGTGAATCGTTCTACATCTTGAAACATAGCAAACGCCAGTAATAAGCTGCCCTGTTTCCTTCTATGGTTAATTAAAAAGGAGCTCGGAGCTGAGCTTTATGCCATTCGTGTGAGTCTCACGAGACACTGCATTCTTAGCTTGCACGATCGCTTTCCATGCTTCTAAGATTCTTCTCGTCAATGAAGAGCTTGACAAAGACCTGTGGGCAAGTGCCTATTTGCTTCTCGCACTGTTTTCAAATAGCTTGAAACTGCGCTCATTTTCCCACGCCCTTTTCAGGATAACCCGAATCTGAGCGCTGAGGATTCGCCAACAGTTCAGAATTTCAAGTTAATTAACTGTAGGAGCTCAGTGCGCCTTATTACTGATGCTTGCTGTGTTTCACGTAGAATGACTGACATTCGTGTATTTCAACTGGAACGCTGCTCTGCTTCACACAGCATGCGTATGTTTGGCTCTGTTTAGCTACTATTCGAATCGTTGCAGTGTCGCGCTCGTGTTGCATCACATGAAAGCATCAAATTGTTTTGACAAGACGCCAATACTTGTCGCCTCATTCGCGAAATGTCATTCGTCTTTAACTTTGTCCACGACCGAACTCGCAAGCTGCTCATGATTGGACTGGAGAAAATCTGCATCATGGCTTTCTAGATTGACACTGGTTCTTGCTCGGGCTGGCAGTGCTGGCGCCTCTCCTGCGGCTCTAATAAGGGTTGTTTTCTTTGGTTATGATCCTTTAGTGGCTTTTTCTAGCGTTTTGAAAGAAAGATAACTTGATGAATTTATCTCTGGCCGAGCGAGTGGGTAATAGTTGCGCCGTGCTACCAGCATTCAGCTACGGTTGGGATATGCACGAACTCGTGCTCATCTAGAGTAATTCGATCAAGTAGTCTTAGCGACTTCGTTCCCGAAATTTCTTCAGGCACTCATTTCATTTGTGAAAGGTCAAATGTTCTTGTCAAGTAAGGTAGTAATTTGTTTTCTAGATGTTCACGGTGTTCGCCTAAAGGCGAAGATCCACAGCTTCTGGCCGAGGTGTGGGACCCAAGAGCTTGCTGAGACAAAATGGTAAACATGATACAATGCGCTAAAATAATGAGTATCGAGGAGCTGTGTACCTCGCTTCCTTGATTGACTGTTCAACACGAGTGGTGGTGAAGTAGAACATCAGGAAGACTCCAACCATGATGAGTGCAGCAAAGAAGGCAATGGCGCGACGATCTCCCCGGAATCTGTCGAAAACAATATAATGCAAATGAAATACCCGGGAAAATGGTGTGTTACGCGTACTTTTCCTCAGATTCTTCCAAGCGTGCGAGCTCAGCTGTCAGAGTTGCAACGTCAACTGGAGCGGGAACGTCGACGAAAGCGGCATTGGAATCCTTGCTCTGCCAGGCCGTTATTCAGATCAAGGGAGCGCCGAGATATACCATTTCTTTTCTTACAACAGGAGTGGCCAGAGAAGATTTGACTTCTGCAGCGTACGCCAGTTTGGCTTCATCTACCCATTTTGGGACACTTTGGATGCAGTCCGCGCCGATTACAGATAGCGCTGCAACAGCAACCGCTGTGCACAAGAAAACCGCAGACTTCATTTTTATAGAAAATGTTCTGCAAATATGACCCAATTTGTGGCAAAATATGAATTTTTGAGTGCCGCGTAAGTGTGGAACCTCAGGTGCCAGCGCTAGGTGTACGGACAGCACTCCGATGTTGCCAACAGATCCGCTTGTGTCATTTTTTCTAATTTGGAGCTTTCTGCATGAAGACCCTACCCCCGTGCAATGAGCAGGAAAAAATGTATCGCTGCCTTCATGGTTTTTGGAGCACTATACGAAGGATGGGTGGTACCAGTGGTCGCCATTAGGACTCACGAAAAACAGACCCAAGTGGGCAGCATCCTTTGGCTTTCTTGCAGCAAGAACCCATGTAGATGCCAATAGATGGCACGCGGCATAAGCGACGTGGCTGACCAGATGAGATTTGGTGTAACTGGACTGGTAGGATGCAGTTGCCCCATCGACAATTTTCATTGAAAAAAGTCAACAAAACAGACAGTTGAAGTTGATCCCGCGGATGAAGATGAAGATGACAGTACTGTCTCTGGTCTAATTTCTCCAAAGTACAATTATACACCAACTACGCTCACCCAGCCTTTCCTGGGACCGGGCTATTGTCTTACGACTCACTCCTGGGATCACCGATCACGATGCACCCAGAAGTAAGAGGGCACTTTCTTCACCTGCATATCTAATTCCCTTATTCTGTAACAGGACATGACCGCTACTGAGGTGAAACTAGCTAATCCTGATTGCAAGGTGCTCTCACACAGCTGTGCAACTTAGGCAAACATATTCACACCACAAGAGACGCCTACAAGTTTGCAAGTGAGTTGTGTAGGACACTGTACCATTGTAGCTATATGTAATATGAGGCGATTCGATATTTGGGAGCACTGCAGTTAACACCTAGCGCGCTTCGCTTTCAAGAATTGCCCTGACGTAACTGCGGCTTCTCAAAATTTGCGAAAGGTGTGCGGGCTCTTCGCACACGTGAACTTCAGCTAAACGACTTCGCATGAATCCTATATTCAGTTAGTTGCATGCTTGCTGCGTAACTTGCTGTGAGGTCGCGATCCAAGAATAACGGGCGTCCTCACTGACCAAATTCCTATTGGCATATTGCCCAGAGCGCTAAGATGCTCTTGAGAAGTTTTCTATCGATGAAAGCAGATCAAGCTGAGTACTTTCATGTTCATAATTTGCTCCACGTGGATGTGTACAAGCTGCCGGCCACTGTCACTCCAAGTCCCACCCAACATGACTACAAAACTCGCGGTCAGTTTTTGTGCCATTACACGAACTTTCGTGTGGTGTGGTCTAGACCTGTCAAAAGCTGCATTGCGCAGAAAAAAAGCAGCTTTCGTCTGCGCGTAAAGACATGACTGTCCTCAAAGCTGTTGAAATTTGAGTTTGTGCTCCGCAGCTAAGCAAACTGAATGCGTGGCCAGTAGATTAAGACGCGCATTTGCACACAAACCCAAACTGCGTTCAGAGCGTCTAAAACAATTTCCTCAACGCTCTATCAAGGTAATCCATGCTGATCAGCGTAATCATTGCATGGGGTGCAATTCGCATGTAGTATGTAGGGTATCCTGTATAGAATGCAGTTATGCCTTCTGTCCGAGTGATTTTCACAGCAGCATCAAACACGCCTTTGTACGGCAGCTCTCCTGTTAGAGGGTCTGGGCGCATTTTTTGCAGCCTGAAGCACTCCAAAACACAGAATTCATCAGCACAATAACTGCGTGGGTGCGTGGAACATTCGGGCTGTGCTGCATGCCGGCTTAGCGGAATGCTGTTATGAAGCTATAGCCAGACTAGACAAATTTTACCTTGTCTTCAAGAAATCGAATGGGAGAGAGAACGTCACCGCAAAGAAACCTGAGATAGCACTTGCCGTAAGTGTTGTTGTCCATCCGTTCCCCAGGGTCGGGGTAAGCATCTCCTTGCATTGGTCATTTGTAGCTAACATGCCTGCAGTCAATCCCGTACACAGCGCTCACACTGAATTCCGCGCGGAGCATCACGGCAAAATGTGCGCTATCTGACAAAGCACGTAACGACTTGTGTGTCGCCTGCGCGCACCCATATTCAGCGACATTGCTCGAAGGACCGTTGGGAAGCTGCCCCTCCAAAGGCCTAATATGCCTTCTTCTTTGACAATTCGTGAAATTGCGTTCAAAACGCCTGTATAGTTTCGTCGGGATTCAGGTGGGAGAGTTGCATCCGCCTACATGCCATGTTCACATCACCAAAGTATGTTTGCGTCCCAAAGATCTGTCGATCAACGATGGTTTTTCAGTAACCACTGTGTCGTGGAACTGTGCGTGATGAGGCATCACTGACTGCCTACCTGCATACGAATCAGGGATAGGTCTGCGGGGTTTCCAAAAGCTGCAGCAATGCCACCAGCAGCCAAGCCCGCTGCCGCCTTCTTCCAAAGAGGGAGAGGCGGAGGAGGTGCTGTTGGGTCTGAACCTTTCGACATTTCCTTCAGCCTATCGCTGAAAACCCTGAATAGCCCAAGACGGGCTGTAGAATACGTAAGCTGCACAGACGCAGCGCCGCACATCCATGGAAAAGGGCTGGTATGGCGGGTGGAAACCATGCACATTAGCGTACTAATCAGAAGATGGTCGTCGAATGAACATGAAAACCACGCGAGACGTAACTGCTCATGCTTGTGAACAGTTGCAAGTGCTCATGTCGGAACGCCTTTACACTCACCTGGCGAATTATGCCTGCATCTAGGCCCTTGTACAAGGCGAGGGCGCCCTCATTCTTCAGGACGTTTCTGAAAACATAAATTGGACTGGTGGAACCTTTTGCGCCTCCTTCCCCCACCAGCTGTAACCGAACCTTAACCATATCGACAGGTTGGATGCAGCATGTCGCAATACACCCGGAAAGACCTCCAACAACAAAGGGTTTCGCCCGGCTAAGAAAAGAAGGCCCAGGCTTCGTCGCGCTCGGGCCCCGCGTGTCCGTACCCTGGGTAGTGGCCATTACGGAAAAACTAGGTCAGCAGTTGACAGCGAGCCGGATCAGATGTTAAAAAAAAACAAAACGCTGATGAAGGTATTACTTCTACCAGAAAAAGTCAGAGGCGGCCATAGAGAGAACACCCTTGCTGCATGCGCTCGCGCTGCGGCGACAATGCGCTCATGAATACAAATCCGTTTTCTCGAGAGACTCTGGAGGAGGCAGGCAAGACAGAATTCAGCTTAGCATTTAAATTGAACATACCTTATACTGCTTTGTAACCTGGTGCAAAATTTGTGTAGGTCGCTCTCCTTACTTGCATGACGAGAGCGTGTTTCCACCTACTCGATTCGGGTCGGCTCCTGCGTTTCGACATTTCGCAGGCTCCGAAGAGCAGAGTCCTTTTGTTTTACTTTTTCTAGCCATTACAAACTAAGATGCATCTGACACAGTAGCTGTTTAGAGGGAGTACCACAGGCGTGTACTGCCGTATGAGGCGCATGACGAACTCGAGTCCAAGGGGGCCACCAGGTTCTGAACCTGCGGCGCTCTAATGGCCGCCGCATTAAGTGCGTCAGTGCTGGTATACTAGCCTCGTGGATGACAGCACGGCCTCACAAACAGGTGAAGTTTCATTCGGGGCAGTTGCCGTCCATCGGGCAGAACACGTCTCGCGGAGCTGGTTGGGTCTTTACGCAGATTGCCTGCCTTGGCTCTCACCGAACGTGCTGTTTACCGCGGCAGATTGGAACCGTTGCGCAACGTCAGACCCCACAGGCTGTCGCTAAAGATGGAGAGTGAAGGCGGAAACAAAAAGATGGAATCAACAGCAGCCGAAGGCGCCTCCACTGTCTTGGGGTTTGAGAAGAACGGGGCAACTAGGAATGCTTCTGAGGAAACATGGAGAAATTTACTTAAATCTTGGCGCCGAGATGCCAGCCTTTCCTCCAGGATGGAGGGGAGAACCCGTAAGCCGGTTCTTCTGCGCCGTGTCGTGGTAACCCGAACTGAATGCCTCCCCTACATGTAGTCCCCGTTAGCCCTTGTTCTGGTGTTTTTGTAAAGCGGTGAGTAGCAAACGCCAGTGTGCTGTAATGCACTGGGAGGCACTCTTGCCTTTAGTTCCACAATGCTTGTCGTTTGTGGCTTGATGTTCGCCGCAGGAGATGAAGACCGCAGTACGCATTCACTTGAGTGACATGTCCTAGCAATATAAAGCGCGCTGTAGGCATTTTCTCTTGTTTTCAGGAGCTACTTTGCATGTTCGTGGGCTCTCTGGGTGAGTCGCTACGCGAAGTTGGCTGTGCCTGGCTGTCCGTTTTCTTTGTCAGTTTTCTTCCAGTTGGATGTCGCCGCCGCAACTGCATTTCAGCACTCTTCGCCGGAAAGTGTCCTGAAACGGCCCATTCAGCTGCAGCAACAAGGCCAGGGGCAACTGGCTGCCTCTGGGGGAAGAAACCCGCCCATAGTCACGCGTTCGTCCCTGGCTGCGGCTGAGGCAGCGAAGGGGAATTCGATGGCCCCAATGGTGCGGCTGTACGGGGTGACTGCTTCTGGGTTGTCTGTGATGTGCAACGTGCACGGTTTCTACCCCTACTGCTACTGCGAATGTCCGGCGGCCCTGGCAGCGGCCATGCGACAGGCCGCATCGGCAGGCAGCGGAGCCTGGCAGCAGAATGCAATCACTGAGGCTTTGCGCTGTGTGGTGGATGTAAGCTGCTCCTCCCTTACTGAATGCAATCGCCAGTAATGCCTTGCATCTCTTCACCGCGCGCTAATGCTGCTGCTTCTTCTCGCGCTGCTGCACGCGACTGCTTGTTGTAATATCCTATGTGGTTCTGTCGCTGTTGCCGCTACAGGACTACGTCCTCAAATCGCACGCCCAGGGGAAGACGTATGATAAACGAATTTTAGATGTCCGCTGCGAAGAGAAGGAAGTAAGGCACACTTAAAATTTCTTTGCATTACGTGTAATTCTGTGGAGGTCCTTGTTCTTTTATCCCGACTCCCTTCCGTCCCGCGGTCGTTAATAAGAAAACCATGCTCACTACTGATTCACATGAATGCGCTCGCAGAAGTTGACAGTGTAGGAAGTACGGTAATCGGCACCTATGTGTGTCTCTTGCGTCAGTCTCTGATGTATTATTCGCCTTCGAAAGCCAAACAGTTGTTCTTCCGGATCACTGCTGCATCTCCGCAAATGATATCCGGGATAAGAGGCTTCATAGAGAGTGGTATTCGGTTACGAATTCCAGATGGCTTCGGGAAGCTCAGCGGTCAACAAGTGGTGCTGCCGGAGACAGCCTACGAGGCCAACATTCCTTTCGTGCTGCGTTATATGGTGGACTCGGATATCACAGGCTGTTGCTGGATTCGCGGTGGGCGTGTTAGCAGCGGCATAATCTGTACTGCACTGCCCTGAGTATTCGCTGATCCTCGTTAACGAAACTCAAGAATACCTAATCTACCCTCGTTACTCATTTAAGTTGCTTTATGACGATGGGGAATCGGGATTTGTCAGCTTGAGTTCCACTGCAGATGGGCTTTAAATCGTCTGCAGAACACCCTTGTAGACGATCGGCGAGTTCTGCTGGCACCTTTAATGTCTCCACTGGTCAGCTTCATTTCGTTGATGCCTACATGTCGTTCCACTTCTGTAGAAGCGCTGTGTGCTGCGTTGGACTTTGTACAGTGAAGAAGGGACGCTATTCCATTCGCCCGGCGTCTTTACGGGAGAGTCGGTGCCAGGAAGAGTTCGACGTGCACTATGCAGACATTGAGGCATTACCGCTGCGAGGCGAATGGCAGTCGCTGCCTCCGTTGCGTATGTTATCTTTCGGTGAGATCCTGGAGCTCGTCGGGGCACTCTGCAGCCCTCCACTGTCTTACGCTTCTCTTCGTAACGTTGCATTATGGTGATAATCCAGGAAGGGCAACACGAGAACTATGTTACGGGAGAGGGCTGCCTTCGTTGTGACCTTTGTCTGCGACAGATATTGAGTGCGTCAAAAATAATGGGCAGGGCTTTCCCGAGGCGCAGGAAGATCCTGTAATCCAAATTTCTTCCATTGTTGAAGAACAAAGGGCAGGCCGCAGCCACAACAAGGCCGCATCGGACGGCTCTGATGAGACACTATGCCGCGTTATTTTTACCCTCCACGAATGTGCACCAATCGCTGGTGCACTGGTCGTTTGGTTCGACGACGAGTCCGAAATGCTGAAGAAGTGGGCGGAGTTCGTGCGCGAGGTGAGTGCCGGCGAGCCCCCGCGGCAACCCGAAATCGCAGCATAGACACTAGAATTCGTCTACGGTGCTGTGAGCAACACATTGAATGAATCGTTTAGTTTTAATATTATTTTGAGACTATGCAAAGCAGACGCAAACGAGGTCTGGGCCTGCGTTGTGGCTAAGATTGTCTCAGGTGGATCCCGATTTTTTGACTGGGTACAACTGCATCAACTTTGACTTGTGTTATCTTTTGACGCGAGCATCAGCGCTGAAGGCAGAAGGTGTAGCATCACTCTCTCGACTGAAGTCCATAGAGTCGCGCATCTCTGATACGCGGTTTAGTTCAAGGTGAGGCAGCGGCTAACTGTAGTTTGACTGCAGCGTCCAAGACCTCCATCTCTCCTGTAGTGCGTTATTCATGGACATGCGCAGGCACGGGGTTGCACTTTAGAATTCTCCACTTCTGTCCGTAGGGCATGCGCCTGTCGTTTGCCTTTTAGAGCACTTGGGACCCATGACAATAAGGAAATCCCTGTGGAGGGCCGCGTGCAATTCGACTTGCTGGAGCTTATCCGTCGTGACCACAAGCTGAAAAGTTACTCTCTCAACTACGTCTCTTCGGAGTTCCTTAAAGAACAGAAAGTAAATAGCCAGCATGTTCTATTCAAAGTTTAGTTGCAGGCCTTTATTCCACAGAAGGCCTGTCTCTTTACCGTAGTTTTGGGCCGCGCATGTGAACATCCCTATTAAGTGAATAGAGAATTGTTCCTTCAGAAGAAGCACAGCATTTTCGGGCTTGCTGTGGATCTCAGGAAGACGTGCACTATAGCATGATTGGGGATTTATTCCGGGGATCTCCAACGACACGCCGGCGCATTGCGGTGTATTGTCTCAAAGATGCGCTGCTGCCTTTGCGCCTCCTCAACAAATTGTTGTTTCTATTTAACTACGTCGAAATGAGCAGGGTCACGGGCACGCCACTGACTTACCTGCTAACACGGTACCTCACCGAAGCCCCCAACACCCGAAACGTGTTTCTTGGAATAGGAATGCACACCGCATGACAGCGTTCCTTTCGTGCGGAATGCTTTTTAGGGGTCAACAAATTAAAGTCACAGCGCAGCTTCTTCGGAAATGTCGTCAGCTGCAATACGTTGTGCCTTCTGTCAAAGTGAGTGGGCCACACATAGCAAACCACGGCAGAGTACAGGATGGATGGGTGGTGCGGTGGTACTGGCGTGACAACCCATTCAAGAACATCGTTGTGTGCTTGCGACGAAGCACACTAGGACTAGTGCGCCTATGAAGCTGTCCACCCTAATGGCCATTCAAAGAATTTGACCAAAGTTGGAGTTCTGTGGCTGCACTGCTTCTTCTGCTCAGCGCGTTGGCGGAGACCGTGACGACAAATATGAAGGCGCCACAGTGCTTGAGCCTGTGAAGGGGTTTTACGACGCGCCAATTGCCACTCTCGATTTCGCGTCTTTGTACCCTTCGATTATGATGGCCCACAACATTTGCTACAGCACACTTGTCAAGGGAAATGATATCAACACTGTGGACCCCGCCAACGTAAGCTCCGTCGCACTACACACACCCAGACTATGTCCTCTGTACGACAGCAGCCAACTGGGCCTGTTGTAATTTGTCGGAATACTGTCAATCAACGTAGCCGCTGACACTGACTTTGCTGTGTTGGGTGCCGCTGTCTGCTTTTTGCAACAGTTGACAACCACCACCAGCAACCCCAGACACACGTTTGTTAAGGCAGGAGTACGACGTGGCGTTTTGCCGATGATTGTAGAGGAATTGATCGCCGCACGAAAAGTGGCAAAGAAGGAAATGAGCGAAGCAGAGGACAAATTTACCAAAAGTGTGCTCAATGGCCGTCAACTGGCTCTCAAAATCACGGCTAACAGCGTTTACGGCTACACAGGGGCAACGGTAAGTGGCGTACCAAAAACTTGGCATGCTTCAAATGTGCAGCACTGCCTTCCGCTCTTCTTTTTGCGTGCACTTCACGCTTCCATTCAGTCTTCGCGCTGCCGCTTGACACACTTTCTCACAGGTTGGTGGGCAGTTGCCCTGCCTGGAGGTGGCCACGTCTATTACCTGCTTTGGCCGCGACATGATTGAGTACACAAAGCGCCGCGTAGAGGAGCTGTACACCAGGGAGAACGGCTACGCAAACAACGCTGCTGTTGTCTACGGCGACACGGACTCTGTCATGGTTCGCTTCGGGACAAGTTCCATCGAGGACGCGATGAAACTGGGTAAATTAATCATCATAGTTTGTCTTTTTGAATTCTTATGTGGGAGAGGCACGGGCTGATGAGACGTTTACGACGCCTTCAACATTGCCTCAGGTCGGGAAGCAGCGGAGAGAATAAGCTCGGAGTTCACAAGACCTATCAAACTGGAGTTTGAAAAGGTCTACTGCCCATTCTTGCTGATGAACAAGAAACGTTATGCTGGTTTGCTGTATACGAATCCGACGAAGTTCGACAAAATTGACTCAAAGGGGATTGAGGTTAGCTCAGTGCATCCCACCCCAGGCCACGCCTTGTGTTCTGAATAGCCATATTCTTGAGAGTAGCACTTCTCATCGACTCCTCAGGGTGCAGGTTAGCCATTTCCTGTCTGTCTCCGTCTGTGATGACTCGCAGACAGTGCGACGCGACTTTTCCATGCTAGTGCAAATAATGGTGGACACGGTCTTGAAGAAAATGCTAATCGAACGGGATGTCGAGAATGCGAAGGCATACACGCGAACGAAAATATCGGAGCTTCTGCAGGTCAGAGAAGCGTGGTGAACTGCAGCAGAAACCTTCCTTCGTTTCTACTTCGGAAATGCTCTAAGAGCCTTGCCGACAACTGTTGCTACGAGCGACATGCTGCTGCTACAGAACAAGATCGACATGAGCTTGCTGGTACAAACCAAGAGCCTGGGCAAGCTCGACTACGACACGAAGCTTCCTCACGTCGAACTTGCAAAGAAGCTGCGAAAACGTGGTGAGCGTGGCATTTCATAGTGTTGGTGCACTTTGTTTAGCCTCGATAATTATCTCATTCCTACTTTTTCAAAGCAGCCGTATTCCTGCCTGCTTTAAGCAAATTGTGCCTACTATTTTGTGTAAATCTTGTTCGTTCGTGTCATCCATTAGTTCCATGCTTTGTGCGAATTCCGTTCGAGTCTCCCTTCAGATCCAGGGACGGCTCCCAACGTTGGAGACCGCGTCTCGTATGTTGTTATCCAAGGATCTAAGGGACAGGCGCAGTATGAACGGGCTGAGGATCCGCTGTACGTGTTGGAGCACAACTTGCCTATTGATACGCAGCATTACCTTGAAACGCTTAAAGGCCCTCTAATGCGCATCTTTGAGGGAGTGATGAGCAACCCAGAGAGCCTTTTCAGTGAGTCTGGCACACGGGATAGCACGCCGATACAGTTTCCCCTACGCCACTTCCTCATCCTGGTCTTCGTAGATTTATTGTTTACTGACATTGCGTTGCAAATTTTCTGCTCTAGGTGGAGGTCACACTCTGAAGAAAACAGTTATGGTCTCGACGCAAGGCGCCTTGTCTAAGTTCATCAAGCGTGGCATTCAGTGTGTCGGTTGCCGCGCCACGATCCTTGAAGGAGCTCTGTGCAAACACTGTCAGTCCAAGGAAGGGACGGTAGGTCAATGCGCATTTTTCTGTCCTCAGCGCTCACTGTCTGCGTCTAGTGTTTTGGAAATGCTCAAGGGCTTTTGGCTATTTTCTGATTTTCGAGGAGACCGGGCCGTGTTGTTCCTGCAGATTGCAGCAGCAAAAGCTCTAGAGATGCAAGCACTGGAAAAGGAACACAGCGCCTTGTGGACTGAGTGCCAGCGGTGAGTTCTTGCAGCAAATTTGACTACGCTACCCGATTCTAATATCTCAGGAGAAAACAACGTTTGTACACCACTTCGCAACGGTTAATCTTTTTGTATGTGTTTCTACTTTGCCTTGGCTGCTTGGAACGACCAGGTGTCAAGGTTCTCTCCTTCAAGATGTGATTTGCGTGAACCGGGATTGCCCAATATTCTATAGGCGTGCAAAAGTAAAGAAGGAAATTGCCCTGCTGGAGGAAACTCTGGAGCGACTTCACGCTACAAATGACTGGTAGCTCAGTGGAGTCGCTTCTCTAAAAAATATAAAGACACTACACCGCACGTTGAGAGGATTGTCCTGGGCCCGGCATTAAGACAGGTGCTGGGAAATCATCTGCTTTGATGTGGCGTCCTGGGGACATAGCAGCGTAGTGCGAGATACGGCCTTATTGGTCCTCGTTGCCCGTGCTTGGTTCTTTCAATAACTATATTCCGAGGTGCGGCTGATAATTAAGATCAAAGGTATACATTAATTTGATAGCCATCCGAGCTGCGCCTGACACTCAAAGTCAGTGGGAGTTTTTCCACGAAAGCTCTCTTGGTGGCATTTGACAGTGCCTTCCCTTTGCGCAACATTTACCCCTGGCAGACCAAATAGCAGGAACTCTTCTTTGACTGAAAACCTGGAATATTTTCTGTACGCTGTGCCCGCACATGGTTCTGTTTCTGGCAGCTGAAAGCGATAGGTCACCCCAAGGTGCCAAACACTACAGAATGAACTTCGAGTGATCGAATTTTTCGCGCAGACAGCTCACGCTCTCCAGTACGTGCTGTCTATCGATGACGAGACTGAGTAGGGCAATCCACAGCACACTGTGTTGGTCTTAAGTGTCTTGAGAATTATAGGCCAGGCTACTTAAGCTATGGGCAGCTCACGTGGCTCCGGGAGCGTGGAGCGAAGCATTCAAATTGATGTCGCCCAAGACCCTGAGCAGTGTAAATGGAACAAATGTAGCCATGTTAGGTTGGTGTCAATGGATACTGTAGGAGGCCAACACATCCCAAGGACACGAACACATCACAAGATATCAGTACGCCTGCTTAGCACAGGTGGAACTTCACCAATGGCCAACCACGGGAGCCATCAGAGAGGCTCACTTTTCGATGACTGTGTGGAGACGACGGGCTCCGATGTTTTCAACTTGGGAATTTATTTCCCACGCCACTGCACGCAATGCGCAACTGTCCCTGTGAACAGTGACCTTGTACGACCCGCACACCGTCAAGGGCCGCCAGTCTGCTATAGCAACACACTAGGCTGCAGACCTTGCGAGCGAAACTCACCGCGAGCCACCTCTGATATCGCGTCATCTCTGAAATCTAGAACAATGCCCTCCGTCGCTAGCAACGCTGAGCAAGCAAAATAGCACCGAAACCACGAATCTCCAGCAACGCGTTAGCGTTGCAAGAGATTCGTGATACAGCATGTTGCGCAGGTCTTACCTTTGTGCTGCTCAATCAAATTGTGCCTTGTCCTCGTCAAAATCTGGCGAAAATCATCCTCAGACAAAGGGTTCAAAGTGACGCGCACAGGGAGGCGTCCTTGGAGCTCAGCGAGCATGTCACTCGGCCGGACCGAATGAAAAGCACCTGTGGAGTAGACATTTGAGTGCCTTAGCTGCATGTTGTTGGCGACCAAAAAAATCCTCCCTGTGTTCTGTCTGCAAGCTCACCTGAAGCGATAAACAATATGTAGTCTGTCCTGATGTCGCCGTAACGAGTTGTCACGGTGGACCCTTCTAGTAGAGGCAACAAGTCCCTCTGCACGCCTTCATCAGATGCGTCTGGGCCGTGATATCCACCACTTCCCTGCACATCAACCGCTGCACATTAACCTTTCCCTTACTTGCAAATAAGGTGGTGTACTAGCCCTCGGAAAATGCTTCGATTACTTCTCCGGGGCTCTCACGCTTTTGGAACAAATTTTATCTATCTCGTCGATAAACACGATGCCTTCCTGTTCCACTGCTTCCACCGCCTGCTGAATCACCATATCCTAACATCCAAAATCGCATAGCAGCGGCCACTCAAGTCAAGCTCTCATTAGACAGCTGGATCCTGCACCTAAGCTTTTTGCTTGCCTTACTTTTGTGATCATGGTGTCGAGTTCTACCTGCGTTAAATGCGAAAGGGCCTCTTTGATTGTTACATATCGTCGTTCGATCACGCGGAAATCTGTTGAGGACATCAGCGGCTCAGCTGTATCAACATGTTTCCTTTCTCACGCCCAACTAGCAACCATAAAGTACGACGTTAGCTTAACAGTTGTGAACAAAGTGAAGAGCTATTGAATTTTCGAGAAAGACCTGACAGGTAGCGCACCGCTGGTAAATAGTTGCGGCATTCTCGAGTCCTTTGCATCTCTCATGGCACTTTCTATATCCGATAGAACTGCAAGGCAACAGGGCAAAGACCACAAACAGCATTGCCTTGACTCCAATGGTTTATATCTCTTCCATTTCCACTTTGAGGATCTGCGCACCCCCTTGATGACCGGCAGATGGTACCATGGGCATGTCAATCTGAATGCGCCTATTATCAAGCGAGCCTCTTCGCAGGTGCCGCAGCCACATCGAGTACTCTTCAGCCTGCATGAATGCGCAAAATCACCCTCACCAGGCAGCCCTATGAACAACCCTCAGTGTCTTCGCCGCGTAGCCAACTTACTGGCATTTTTCCAGCCAGCGCCTCCAGAACTTTTGCTTCAGCCTTTTCCTTAGCTGCAAACCTCAGCTGGGACTCGAGGATTGTCCTTTTCTGCTTTACTGCAACCTCGACGAGGTCCCTGTTTACCCAAACAAACGTTAGGCAGAAGCCCCGATGCCATGAAGTACAACCAGAACTAGAGCGATCTTTTATGCATATTCCAGTCAAGCAACCAACGTGTGCTACCACCATCCCAACTTACTTGATAATCTGATCGACATCCCTACCGTGAAATCCAACTTCCGTGTATTTGGTAGCCTCAACCTGCGCATGTTTCCATTGTGTTATACTTCGGTTGAAAGCACACTCGGTCTCTCTTCAGCTGCAGCGTTTATGCAAGAGGTTTGGGCTGGTGTCCAGTGCAATAAACATATTAGGAAGTTTTGTACACATTAATCTTAGTGTAAGCGGGTGTTCAAGAGACACCTTGACGAAAGGAGCATCCAGATGTTTTGCTAGGCGCCTTGCGATTTCTGTCTTGCCGACCCCGGTGGGCCCTATCAGTAGAATATTTTTCGGCGTGATGTCGGCCCTCATCTCGGGGTCAGCAACCTGGCATACAAGAAAAGTAAACACAGAATTGCAGTAAGAGACGAATCTGCACGCCCACTAGAATGTATGAAGAATAGCCAGCGTATCAGATGCCGCCCTCATGATTACTTCCTTCAGAAGGGCACGCCCGCCCTTCTGAAGTTTAACAAAAGTCTCCACTCTGAAAAAATATTGTTGCCATTTCCGTGTGGCATTTCATTCGTTGGAGCTCCACCATGGCTGGGCACAAGCGAGGTACCCACCTGCCGGCGCCTCCAGCGCTGACGCAACGCGACTGCCACCGCCCTTTTTGCTTGTGTTTGTCCCACAATATAGTTGTCAAGGTATTTAACAAGAGCTTGAGGGGAGCGTGACATATCTCTGAGCGAGGCGACAGATTTTCCAGTTTCTATTTGTAGGGGCGGTTCGTTCTCAAAGGCTGGCTGGGGCACAGGCTGAAATGCACCTTGTGAGCCCCTCCACCTGGAACGGGGACCATCCTGCAACTGATTCGCAGCACTACTTTGCAGAGCCAGTATGTGCCTGCCCCTTCGCGCCTCCTTGGGCCATAGGGAACAGTAGCCACAAGGCTTCCTCTCTTGACACTGCGACGTGCGCGCAGCAGTGGTGCAGCCCCTTATGCATCCGCTGCAGCCACTCTTGTAAACTGCAAAGGCGAGCTTTTCATTGCCGCAGCTGTTTAACACATTAAGTGAGGGGGCACAGACGGATGCCACCCGCCTCGGAATCGACCGAAGCTGTGCAGGCACCGCCCACCTCGCCAGCATTTGGGTGCCGGAAAAAGTTACTGCAGTACGGATGCAAAGTGCCTTGGAAGACACATTTATGCAAAAGCGAAGGCAGAAACGGCGGGTTGTGCAGCTTTTCAGTGCGCAGCCACCAGTCGGCAGCTCTTGGGGGGTCGCTCTTCAAGTGACTCCGTTGGAAGAGCGAGAGGGAAAGCAAAACACACCCCAACGAATCCCAAAGGAGAATGAAGGTGTATCTGCATTAAAAATTGACGTATACATCTCACAAATCTCCATACCCGCACTTGCGCATAGACGGTGGAATGAGTTCCTGGACCTGCCTACCAGTGCCACCGGAAGGTAGTCCCTGATGTGCTTCCGCATATCAAATATTTATCGCCGTAATATCATCCTTGTTCATATCAGGGATTCAGTTTTGTTGTGGAATCTATTTTACGGTATCTTCGATCGATCCATTAGGCGGTCGCGCCCTCCTAGCCGCACCTGTTGCGTGACCAGCGCTCACCTTGACACATGAACACATTTCTTCTACGAGAACAAGTGACAAGAAATTTGTCCAAGCCAAAAGTGGACATTGCCTCATCCAGACTGGGGCGTTATGTTTAGCTTCAAGGTAAAACTTCATTCGAACCAATGGGCTAAGAGTGACTTCCTGTACGTCGTTTCCCGCATAGATTTGCATTAGCAAGTTGTAGCTCATTAAGACGCTCCTCAGGCTACCTCAGAGTGATTCTACTTTAAGACTAAATATTTTATATGGAGATATAATAGAGGCGAACTGTGTGAGTAGGCTTGGCTGCCTAAAATGAGTGAATTCATGAAGAATGCTTTATCTGTTATCGGGGTCGCCCTTCACTGTTCTTTTACCTTTATTTGGAATGAAACTTAAATTTGGCATATAGCTTATTTTTCCTCAAATAATGCGAACTGAATGCACAATTTCAGTGTGAAAATTGGGGAGGGCATACAGAAGGTATTCCACCTGGTATTTCGAGAAGTGCAATTCCACCTTGTCTTTCAAGAAATGCTAACATCCGCAGCCTCTCTCGGGGGATCTCTGTTCATGTGTCTCATTTCATGAAATGGTCTATTTTTCATTAGCTTTGTTCCAAAAGCACATCTAAGTTTAGGCCACGGAATTTGAGGGAACAGCAACAGAGTTTAAACGCATGAACGAGACATGAACTAAACACACAAAGTCCATTCACGCTGTGCTGCAAACCTTAGAAAATGGGCCCATTCATAGTGGTTTGTTTCTTTTAGGGCTAAAATGCAAAAGGGGTCTAATTTCTGTCGATTCCTATGGACGGCTCTGAAGTGTCCCACAGCAACGGAGGAGTTGCTGTTGCTTGCCCCCAGTTAAAGAACCCCCCACATCCATAAGCTAAGCAGTCCACCTGTAGGAATTCATACAGATCTTTTCAGGTGTATTCCAGACGTTGGACACAAGACATCCGCTCTGTGGAAGCTGAGGAGCGTGCGTATGAGACTAAAAACGTGCCCGTACACATGCGCGATTTTCGACCTGGTTTTTCACGCCCCGTTATGCCCTCCAAAGAAAATAATGTTATCCTCACTATTGAAGGCCCCGGAGCTTTGAACTAGTCTCGCGGGCACAGCAAAAACACTGGAGTAAATAAAACAACGGCAAACGAAATGCACTAACGAACAAATAGCGAGTAAGCAATTACAAAATGCCATTTCGTTATCCAATTCAAGGTACAAAGGGAAAAACAGCTGTTCTTTGAATGTGCTATGATCAAGTGATAGGAACAGCCAGATACCCTTTACCTTCTATGTTTAATTTGATGGAACCGAGTCTGTCATTGAGCACTTCAGCAAACCCTAGCTTGCCTCGTAAGAGTTTGGCCTTAATGAACGTGAGTGGAAGAGTATCAGTGCCAAGACCGGGCCCTAAAAGCTCTGAGCAGCTCTTGTGGGTGGAACATTCCTGTCACCTCTGCGCTTCTCACGCCTAAAAGTTTCAGCATGGGACTTTAGATTCCACGGTTTACCCTCTTTAGGTCCATGAGCTCATAGTAGCGCTTATAAGCACATCGTGTAAATGCAAGCTGCTCAGATGTAATTGTTCACGCACAGCAGCAACTGAGGTTGATTAAAGATAAGAAATGCTGTCGCTGACATGCAGACAGTGCCTAAGGAACTCAGTTGCCATAGGGCTCCGCAGCCGCCCTGGACACCGCCAAAGCTGCACTTGCGGTGTTGAGCATACAGCGCTAATGCCTTGTTTTTCCCTGTGATAGTTATGCAAGCTTCTCCTACAGGCCCTGTCACCCTTTCGTCATCACATCATCTGAGGGGGAGACTCCGTACTATATTTTCAGGAAATTCGCTTCTGCGCAGAGAGCTAATCGTCTCTGAGTTTTTCCACTGCAGTTTCCCTGTGGGCACTATACTTCTACTTTTCCATTGAAGTTGAGAAGGAATTATGAACGTGGGCGATAAATATGGAGAGCGCCATGCCGTTGATGTTCTTTATAGGAGTGAAGGGAGGAAATGTATGATCAGGCAAGACCTTTGCAAGCACAAAGAGCAACAAGCCTCTAGTCTGCAGAAAAGATACGAATCATCAGCACTCGGGTCGAGTCATCTGCAAAAAGAATGAGAAGACTTGCGTTTGTACACATTCAAGACTTACCCCTAGAGTGACTGCCATCTCTATATTGCTGAAGCACAGATGTTTACCGAGCTGCACTAACGAATGGCGGATTGTGGTGCCTCAAACAGTGGGAAACTTGAGTACTTTGTTAGTCATCCGGTTTTCGTCGTGGCAATGAATGCTTGAGCGTAAATTGATTCAAACAAAAATCTGCATGAATAAAGGGAATAAGCATTAGTAGCAGTGATGTACACATGCATGCCTTGCGGCTTCACATGTTTTCCAGTGTGTGTGTCGCTCCAGATGCTTCCAAATAACAAGGACGACCAAAAGTTTCATGACTTTGCAAAGGATTATACTCCCTATTTAGATTATGATAGTAGAAGCTTTTTAAACATGCGAGCAAAATATGAGGAGTGGGGTACAAAACTTTGTTGACATTTGTGTTCGTGCGGAGGTCACTTGCGTGCCCTGTCTGGTGAACTGCAGATTTCGCTCGGAAGACGCTTCGTCTGAAACACATATTCGTTTAAGTTGCTCATGGCACTTGAGTAAGGTCTGAGAATTGCCCTCTGCCTCCCGAACACTGTGTTCCGAGGTCACCCGTGCAGGGACCACCAGGCAGCCCCATCCTCAAGTGAGGTATTCTCTGCTCTCACTGCGAGTGAATGCAAACGAATACCTAAAATGCAAAAACTAACGGATAAAATAACCTTTGTACAGTCCACATATTTTTTCAAAGGCTTGGCTGTCCAATGCGCAGCCGTAAGCTGAGGTGCTCTCACCATGGCAGCAGCAAGCGCGCTGCCCCTTGAGGGGATTTGCGTCTGCTCCCCAAGGCCCAACGCCATTGAATATGCTGCAAAAACCGTCGATGGAGTTACCTCACCTCGCCCATCTACAGCAGGACCCGTCGCCTCACAAGCAGCACCAGCAGCACGAGACGTCAATTTAGAAACACAGCCGGTTGTACTGGAGCCCGTAAAGGCACCAGCTGCAGCGGTGCGCTCCTTTCTCTCCACAGAAGCAGCACTGTCTGCCTCTCGCAAGCCTTTGTTTCTCACCAACACCCTTTTGTGCGCAACCGATGCAGCTGCGCTGCTGCAGGAGGAAAATCCCATGCACCTGGCTAGGCAGCTGGACAGGCTCTTACAGCTACAGGAACTCGTTGTACAGCTTCGTGAGTCAACGGCTGTAATGCCACCACATAGCTCGTCAAACGGCGGCAACAGAGACCAAAGCAACAGCAGTGGGAACCACAGGTTGGTCGATCCACCAGAAGAAAGCCGTGCCAAGGATGCTGCAGTAGTCCGTAACAACGGCAGCAGTAGTAACACGAGGAACACCAGCAGCAGTAATAGCAACAGCAGAAGGTCCAGTCTGACTGTCCCAGTAAGAGTATCTATAGTAGGCGTAGACCGGCACGAGAATGCAGGAGCTCGCCCCCAGGCTGCTGCTGGCGCTGACAGTTCTCAGTTGGCTGTTGCCTCCCTGACGAATCAGCATACGGTGGAGCAGATGAAGAAGCAGGGTACATGCCAACAGCGGCGACAGCAGGAGATGCAGCAGCAACACGAGGATCAAGAAACCGCAGCAGCCCACTGCGTGGCGCTGGAGTACTTCCTGTCTGCCGTCGCTTTCTGCCGGCGCAACAGCTTTGCCCCGCGTGCCGTTTCTACATTCCTGGCTCTTCTGATTTCTGTATACAGACAATCAGTGCAGCAGCGGCTTTCTCCTTCCGCGTCCTTCGACGTTTTTAAGTCTCAGCTACTACGACACTCCATACAGAGACCTCCATGGGCCACAGCTGTCTTTTCCTTCACCCAACTGCACCCTGCCACTGAATTTTTCTTACAGCATTTCCTGCGGCTGCTGCCCCAGCTGCAGCAGCTGCATTCCCGACACAGCCCGCGGAGCAATCAGCACAGAAGCAGCGGTAGTCAGGGCGCTGGCAGCAGCAGCTTCTTCACCGGCAATTAGGCGGAATCTCAGGTCTACTCAGAAGGCTGCCCTAGTTTCTGAATGCCCTTAACGGTAAATATCTCGAATTCTACTCTTACTACTGTCTTCTTTTGCTGTAGTTGCTTTTTATGATCAAGAGGAGTAGCGGGTTACCAAAGAACTCCTAGGCCCACTGGGGAAAGCATTGTCAGTCTTAAGAACCCTCTATCTGCATTTTTGCCATCAAATTAAAAACAGATTACATGCCAACTGTTCCTTTTGCCCCTTCGACAACGATGACCTGCCCCTAAACGGTTTTACTGCAACAGCTTCTGGTGCCGCTGCAGGCCCTTACAACTCGCCACACTCTGTAATAGTGATATCCACCTTGGGCATGCCTTGGGCATCCGTCGACACGTGCTCTATTTTCCGGAGCACCTGCAGCAACAGAACGTATAGTGAAACAACACAACTGCAATTCATACACAGCAGCCGTGAGTGCACATCGGCATCTACGGCACCAGCACTGCGAGAAGATACAGAAGCGATGCTCGATGTTAGCCTGAGCAGTAGCAGCTCTAGAAACAACCGTTCGATATTACGGCAGACCTGATAAGAGTCTCTGCCAATAACCTGCCCAAAGACATCATTGCGTCCATCCAGCCACAGGCAAGAACCACAGGTGATGAAGAATTGACAGCCGTTTGTACCGCTTCTCTGTTGCTGCTGCTTCGGGTCCTGGGGCTGTTGCTGTTGCTTGCTACTAGATGCTGCGCTGTTAGCCATGCACAAAAGGCCAGCGCGAAAGTGCGGCACAGAGCCAGCTGCAATCGCTTTTGCTGCAGCAGCTGTTGCAGCGGAGCCCGTCAAACCTTGGATCGCTTCAGGCGGAGGAGGCGCCTCCAACGGGAAACTGCTGCCGTATATGCTCAAACTGCCCGTTCCATCCCCTTTCACAAAATCTCCACCCTGCGGTGGAAACAGCACTGACAGAAAAAGCAGCAAGAGGTTGAAGCTCTGTCAAAGCAAAGGTAGAGCGAGTGTTGCATGATGAGACGGCCAGCAGCACCGCCGGCAGCAAAAAGGTGAAGCGAAATAACAAATGCTGCCAAATTCAAAGAAAAGGGCTCACATGAATCATAAAGCCCTTAAGTACTCGGTGAAATTTGACATTTTTGTAGCCAACGGGAACAGAGTTCATCTTGTGTTCTCCTGAAGCGCACGGGTTGCAAACTGAAAACTTTGAAACCTGAGACTTGGTGCTTAACAGAGCGAACCTCATGCCAGCAGCAGCGTAATTGTGCTGTTGCACCTGCCAAGTAGAGACAGAGGTCGCGCAGTCACTGCCCGTGCAGTTGCAGCCGCGTCAAGCCAGCAAAGAAATGACCACTCCAGCAGGCACATTAACTGCAGCAGCACAGCAGCGGAAGCATCCTCCGCAATGACAGCAGCGGGGTGCCGTTACCCGTGCAGAATTGCCTGAAGTTCTCTGCGCATTTGGGCATAAGGTGTTTGAAGAGCTCAATTTTGATTCTTCCCATTGCGTGTGATCCGACAGAAACATCTAGAAAGACGACGGGATTTGATGGGTCCGTCAAGGGCCGCGATCCACCAGCCAGAGCGTCTGCGTAGGAGAAGCCGGCAACTCCTACTTCCATACTCTCCCCAGCCATCTTGCTGTTTCCGGATGGGAAACTGGCGAGCGGAATATGCAAAGGAAGCCACAACAGCACTCACGAAGCCCCGTGCGGCGAAAGGTACGACTGGGTGCAGACCTGCGCCCAGAAAAGGCTATTTTGAAATCCGTGTAAATGCCAGGCGTGGCTTAAGGAAGATCAGTACATAGTAGATCGGTATATCGTGAGCAGCTGATAAAGAGGGCGAAACGGCTTGAGAGCACGAACAGGTAGATGCACAGCAAAAATAAATGCCTATACATAAAGTACGCAGATATAAAACTGTTTTAACTATGGCCAAGAGAAACTCATAAACTACGGACATGGGCTTGCATGCAGCAACGGCATTCCAACGCCATGCTGGGGCCTACGGTAGCTCCGACAACCACAGGACAAGAAAGCCTTAATTTTGACTGGGAAAAGTGTGTATTTGTGCATGATCTGTTGCAGCTATCCCTTTTCATTGACAGTGTATACTTGATCCTGTGCAGCTGCCGTTTTCTGTAGACAGTGTTATGGCGAGGGCCGCAGTGTGGAGGCGCCCACCATGTTGGCGGCATGGAAACTGATGCCTCAAGACCCCGCGTCGCGACAACCACCACAATAAGCACAAGAAGTTGGTCAAATTCGTTGAAATAGGCGATAGAGGGGTTTCAAACCATAAAGTCAATGAGAACGAAAATGGCGGTGGAGATAAGGGAGCTTTCACTGGAAGTAGTTCCTTCAAGTGAAGGCTCCCTTATCTCCACCGTCATGTGTTCTATACACAGATCTAACAATTTGGAACTGGTCATTCTGCTGCATGAGATGTCTAGATCAAGTGTTTTCTAGGGCAACTGGCCTTAAATATGTTGGGCCGGTCTGGGTGTAGGGCACTAAGGTTCCAACACAGGATTTGAGCTGCAACTTAGTCTATTGCCAAGATTTGTAAGGCGTTTTAGAGACGGATGACCTCTGTAGCAACATAATTTTGCAGGACCAAGTATAGTTTTGTATCGTAAGGGGCAACTAGCAGAGGTCCTTTCAATTCGCCCAGCATAATTCAGAAGAACTTCCACCTTTCCACGGTGTGGGGTAGTGGAGGGACTGACCGTAGACGTGACCTTCACAAGCCTTGTACAATCTAGTTTTGTCCCCAGAAGTTTGCTGTGGTCATCAATTTAAATTTGTATATTGGGAGCTTACTTGACTTCCCACGGTATTGCGCAGGCACGGCGGCACTCCAAAAGCCTAGCCACTGACGACTGCACTGTGGTCTTCCCCGTACATAAGGAGAGACTTGGCAAAGCGTTTATTATGAATATTATAAAGAAGGGAAACGCATTGCACGGAGGCTTGTGCAGTGCTACGGGAACCTCGGTCCGGATCAAATCCTCTGACGCCAGCAAGCTTGTTGAGGCAGTGGCCCGCAACGCTGGAAACGAAAAGTGCTGCATCTACTCTTACTGCTCTGTCTTTCTGTACTGATGTGCCATTGCCACAACATGATGCACCAGCACGCCCCTGATGTTACGTTGTGCTGCCCCTTGCAGGCAATTCTCGTCCCTCGAGAACATACCTATCTTTCAACCTTTTATACCGTTTGTCCGCTTCGCATGCATCCAGTAGGTGTAAGTGGGCCCAATACGCCTCGAACCGAAAAAAAGTTAGGACCTCCTGGTACTTGAGCTTGCTAATGGTTGGCCTTGATATTGCTTTTTCAGTAATGGCCGCCCACAAGCGCGCATGTCTCTGTCCATTGCCCTAGGCTGTCACTGCACTCAGCCGTGCTATGCGTAAAAAGACTAAACTAGGAGACACACCGAGTTCTAGTGGCCACCTCAACAAGCATTTATCACTGAGAGAATCCTCACCTGAGGTCAGTAGCCTCCGTTGAACTAAGGTACACTGCCACGCAGTGTTGGCAATGGCTATGACACGAAGACCATAACAAGAAAAAAGCGCCATATACATGAAGTCCCGTCCTGGCCTTACGACCTGTGGGATCTAAAGGCGTGTCCAACGAATGACAACACAGGCGACAACGTTAAGAGTCCCATCAGGATTCCAGTCCGGTGCGTACGTCGTGCGTCCTATTTGGTGTACATCTGTACAGTATACTCTCTGACTGAATCACCGTCATCAGAACTCGAGTTCGAATTGCGAGAAGTATTTCGCAAGAATGTGGGTATCGGCAAAAAGCTTGGGAAAAAGATTAGATGCCTCTGAAATTGAGAAGTTAGAAAAAGAAACATCTACAGCACCAGTTGGGCTGTATTTAGAAGGAATTCGGTCTGTGCCTCTTCGCGGCGTAAAAATCGGTTGCTTAAGTCAAACGACCGTAGGAAGATTTACATAAGCAAGCTGTAGAAGCCAACTCTGCTGCAAGCTGCGTGGATATCTTCTGTCTGCAATTCGTGAGTGCTCATCACAATGGCACAAATAAACTTTTCGGATGTCACTGACCTCTACTTTTAGTTTGCTCCGCACATCACATAACAAAAATGCCATCTTCAGAGCAGCAACTAGACTGCTCTTCGCAGAGAATGTTTACAGCAGCAGCAACAGAAGCGATGGCGGTGAATCTCTTCAGGGTTGGGCCCTTCAGTTAAAAAAAAAGGGCACCGCGAACTCAGTGGATCCCTGCGAGCCCCCATAGCTTCTCCTGCTGCCTTGCATTAATACAAATCGTCTAGGAAAGAAAGGAAGGACTCATCAGGTCGTAAACTGTCAGCCCCAAAGAACGTAAATATGTCGCCATCGCCCTCTTCTTCTTCTGCTATCTGCTGCTGCTGCCGCTCCAACTGCCGGTGCTGCTGCTCTTGCCGTTGCTCCTGTCTCTCGCGTTGCTGCCAAAGCTCGTAGTCATGCTGCATTCGGCGGCGTTCATTGGCTTCTGCTTCTGCAGCAGCAGCCGCAGCTGCTGCTGCTGCTTCTTCTGCTGCTCGGGCTTCCGCAGCATTTAAAGCGGTTCGCACGTACAGGACGGAGTGGATAGATACGCGGGGAGTGGTGTCATGCCGCTGGTGCTTCCTTCGCTGGCGGTCATCGTCGAGAGCTCTTAATAATGAATGGAAGATAGAAGCAACTGCATCCCCTGAGGCAACGCAAACGAGCACATGCAATTATATAAGAAGCTGACCAAGAACAGCGACTGCGACAGCTTATCCCGTGGCATTCTGCACGTGTACAGCAGCGCCACCATTGTAGCCAGGCTTGGAGCAGCAACACATATTGCTGACGGCCCTCAAGCCGTGCTCTTGCTGCAGCTGTATCAACGGTGCAGGGGAAGACCACCGGAGACGGCAACAGCAGAAGAATCAGTATAAATGGCAGCAGCGATGCCTTACCTAGACCCCGGCTTCTTGACGCACTTTCCGTATAAACGTCTGCCGGCAAAGTGTGGGTCCGCAGCACTCCATCAACATCGTCTCCGTCTGATTCTGAGAGCTCATCGCTATCTGCAGCAGTAGCAGCCGAAAGAAAGGCTTCTGCTTCAGCAGCCTCTGGCGAACCGTCGTCCCCTCGACAGCGGCAGCAAGCACAAGCCGCTGCACCGCTGTCTGCTGCAGCAGCAGCGGGACCTGCAGTAGCAGCTGCCGCGAAGGAGGAACAGGACGCCGCGGAACGGTTCAGCGGGCCGTCCTGCTGCTTCAGCAGCTGCTGAACCCTGTTCTCCTCCAACCCCTCTCTTCGCTTGCACGTTTCGATAAAAGCCTCAATTGCGTTTCTGCTACTGCTGTTCATGCTGGTGCTGCACGCCTCGTGTTGCTTGAGGTGAGTTTCCTGTCCAACTGCTCGGATCGTCGCGGCTGTGAGACGTAGTCCGTTGTTGTCGTCATTGCTATTGTTGCTGGTACTGCTGTTGCTTGACACCATGTTGCCGCCTCGTTTATACCTGAAGCTGTGTAGCGAGAAGCCGTGCTGTTGCAAGAATGCTGTGAGCGAGTGCAACGCAGCGTACGGGTTATCGTTCACTATACAGATGCCATCACATAATACCTCTATGCGGTTGAGTGTGGGCGAGAAGTCATTAATGATCATTTGAAGATTAAAAAGCACGAGGCCCTGCAGGTGGTACGCCTCCATGGCCTCCGGGCTCGCTCCGTCCAGCTCTATTGCGTCTCCCTCCAATACAGTAAATGCAGCAGCTGCCCGTGCTTCAAGTGCCGGGTGCCTAGAGACGCCAAGGTTCCGATTCTGCGCCTCATCTTCTGTGTCTTCTCCCTGCTGCTGCTGTTCCTCACGAAGCTGGTTTTGGTGGAGCTCTGCGTTGAGCAAGACGAATCCCACAATCCTGAGAAGCCTAATGGGAGGCCTTAGCCAGTGTGGCAGATCAGCTAGATACGAGTAAGTGGCAAGGAAAAGTAGGTCGTGGGCAAGAAGCCGAAAGGGGACCTCGAGGCCCTGGAGTTTTGGGTATAGCACAGAGTCCTCGCACGCACCTTGCAGCAGCTGCTGATCGTACAAAGGGAGAGCAAAACGCGGCAGTCGTCTCAGTAACTGTATTGCCGACGGCAGCAGCGGGTGCTGCTGCAGTCCGCTAGGCTTCCTATAATCCAAAAACAAATCCCAGGTTGGGATCGCTTCGGAAGCCGCTCCCAGCTCCAGTAAGGCCCTCGCCTGCAGGTGGGGGTTTTGCCGGAAAGAAGTTGCCATATTTGCTGCTGTTGCTGCTCGAAGCTGTTCCTGTTGATGCAAAGGGAGTCCCATGTGCACTGAAGCTAGCTGCTGCACCACAAATGAAGCAGACCCGCGAGACTCTCCGCCCCTCTGCGCACTGCTGCTGCTGCTATTGCTGTTTGCGTGTCCCCAAGTAGCAGAAATGCCTGCGGAGAGCAGCTGCGCCTCGAGACCGCCTTGCGGGGACACTTCATCGGTGTTATCAGCTGCGATTCGGCTGTTCTCGTTGCCTTGCCTGCTGGTGCGGCAACAACATGAGCCGCAAAGGCAACGACAGCCCTGCACCGTTTCAATTCTTCGGTTATCCTTGCTGCTGGTGTTGCTGCTGTAGCTACTGCTACTGACGGCACTCATGCCCGTGCTGCTGTAACTGCCATGAAGTGTGCCGTTCTGAGTTGCCGCAGGGCGGCGGGGCCTCTGTAGAGGCAGAGACTGTCTCCAGCAACAACTGCAACAGCAGCACCATCGGCCGCTAGCCATGCACTGGCTGCGCGTGAAAGTCTGTTGTATGTCGTCGAAAGCCACAAGCTGCAGCAAAGGCTGCTCGGATGCTTCTGCTTTGAAAGGTGCAGCTGTTGTTGCGTCTGCCGAAGCAGTAAATGTACCTCGGTAGCGAGAAGGCAAAGGACGTCTGCACTCCCTGCGCGTGCTGCTACCGTGATAACTCCTCCTGCTCCCGCTGCTATTGCTGCTCCTTCTGCTTCCGCTGCCACTGCTTCCAGTGTCATTCGGGGAACTCCTCGTACCTCGTTTCCCTGTACGGATTTGCAGGAGCTGCTGCTCGTGCTCCTCCTGCTGATCGTGATGCTCCTCCTCCTCATCCTGCTCCTTGAAACGCCGCCCAGCAGGGGGATCTTCAAAATATTCACTTTCGCTGCTGTATCTGCTGTTGCTGTAAGCACTGACCTCGCTGCCGCTACTGCTTCTGCGGCGACGGCGGCGGTTGAGGCTCGGACTCAAAGCACTCCTATTTGCTGGCTCCTCCATGCTGCTGCTGGAAGAAGGTGGCACGACCTCCTCCTCGCTGCTAAGGCTGCTGGCGATGCCCTTACTACTGCTTTTGCTACTTCGGCTGTTGCTGGTGCTCCTGCCATCGCTGCTGCTACTCCTGCTGCTGGCGCTGCTGCCACTGCTGCCGCCATTGTCCCTCCTGCTGCTGCCGTTACTGACAGGGCTTTGACTGCTGCATGTTGTATTGCTGTTGTCTTCACTTGTGCTGCTTGGCTGTAGCCCCTCGTCCTCGCTGTTGCCGCTAGGCTCCATGACGATGCCTTGGGAAGAAGCGTTGGTCTTGCAGGAACGTTAGTTGCTTGTTCTGCTTTAAACGCAGCGACGACTTTCTGATGACGTTGCTATCTCCCCTGCTGCCGTTGTACCTGCTGACACGCCTCAGTTGTTCCTGTGTGTTCCTGTAAGCCCTGCTTTGTCCCCGCGGCCACAGCAACGACTGTCGCAGCAGCAGCAGAAGCAGCTGCTACATCTGCGGTGGGTCACTATACGTTGTCTCAAGCGTTCAGTGACGCTTCCCGATTGCGCTTTTATGGTGATGAGACCGATCCGAGGTTGCTGCGTAATGGTCTCGATGCGAGACAACAGCTGCAGCTCCAGCCTTTGCCACTGCTGTACACGCTGGGCAGGCCAAAAGAAGCAGAAGGGCAAGCATTACGCTGTTGTCAGTTTATAACATTGATTGCCTACTTCAAACTACAAGGCCAATGTTGCGCTCGATGCTTACAACGCTACAGCAGCTAGCCGTCCGGAACTGCCGTAACTTGTCCCCTGAAGGACCGCACAGTGCAGGAGAGAAACCGTATTTCCTCTAAAAATAATCGGAAGTGTTTCGGCCACTGTTTGCAAAAAGTTGTTTTACGCATCACCAGAGCTAGATTGAATACCTTGGGAGAAAGGGTAGCAGCAGCACAATGGCAGCAGTAGCAGCTGCTCCTACCATACTGCTCTGCTAACACCGACCCCACTCGATCCGCACTGCTGGGACAGCTGTGCTTTAAAAATTTTCGACAATGGCACATTTTAGTCACTTCTTTTTTGTTTAATGGCTTTTGTAGAGTGCTGAATTCACTTATTTGCTGGACAGGGTCCCTTAATCATCTGAGACACTGCTGCAACAGCGTTTGGAGGAGCTGCGGCTACTGCTTCAAGTGATACACGCGACTTACACGCTTATTCGTGGCCTTCGTTGGCATTTATTCTTGTCCGTTTCTGCCATTCATTTACTATTTCCCCCACAGATCCGTGACTTCTGCCTCGCGTCAACGAAGCCGTCAACGGCGACGCTGGGCGTAGCAGCAACTCCAACAGCGGCGACAGCAACAGCAGAACCAGGAGAAACTATTCACCAGTAGCTACACGGTCGTCTTGTTTAGCAGCAGCTGCTGCGTGCAAGTACAAGCGCAGCCGAAGCTGCGGTTGTCGCAACCACCGCCAGCCCTGCTGCCGCCTACCTTGCCACTAATACATTTTTCGCGCTGCTGCCGTTGCAGCCTCTACGGCTTCTGTTGGTGCTGCTGCCTGTTCTCTGAAGGGCCATGCAATGCGGCGCCTTCCTTCTCACGTGCCTCTTCCAGGGCAAATCATAGGCCCTCTGGAGGCATATTGCAGGTGAGCCGCTGGTATTGCGTCTGCAGCTAGTTGCTTCTTCCCATTCCTAAGTGGGTTGTGTGATTGCATTGGCATTATCGAAAAAAATATAAAGGTGCATTGTTGTTTTCTCCTAGGGCGATTTGCTGACTCGTCAGAGCTCCTAGAAGACCCGGAAAGTCCGGCTGGGTCTCCCCACATCCTCTAATTCGCCACACTGCCTTTCTGCTTGTAGCCCACGTTCTAATCGTAGGAATAGATGGAGAAGTAATTGATGCAGCTGCTTGTTTGCTGCTGCTGTTGATTTGCGCACAGTGAGCAGTTTGGCTGGTTGCAATGTTCTGAAATTGCTCACGTCTTCGCGGAGTTGCAGCGGTTGAGGGATGCCGTTGTTGCTGCTCTCACCCGTAAGTAGTAGCAGCAACACCAGAATCAGCTGCGGCTGGTGCAGCGGCGACGAAGGCGGCATTCGCAAAGCAGCTCAGTGTCCTTTCCGCCCACAGCATTTTAATGCCTAAGGGCAGACGTACAGGCAACTGTGCCGCTGTGACTGTTTGTGATTGTTATCTTCGGGCCTCGTTCTCCTACCAGTTCTACTTCTGTTGCTGCCGATGCTCATCCTTCTGATGTTCCTTCAGCGCGAAGTGCGTCTGAGGAGGCGTCAGTACGCTTAACTGAATATGGAAGCCTTCTCCGTGCTGTCTCCTCGCGTCTTTCTGGGAAGCCCCTATGGGCACCCCCCAGCTCTGCCCTAAGGCTCCAGCTGCCATGGTTGTGTACTATTTTTTGTCCCAGCGGCAGCAATAGCAGCAGTAACGGCGGCAGTTTGTGGGGAGGGAAAGGTACAGTTGCGTCGGCTGTCCGGACGCTGTGTACACTGGAAGAGGAGCTATGCTGCTGTGTTTTTGCCCTAGCGGCCCTACAACACAACCGAGCCGTTTTACTGCAGAGGGCGGAGGGCTCTCATCATAAGGAGGCTGTTTCACTCTTCTCTCGAGTACGCTAAGAGTTGGCGTCGCTGCACCCCCGACTGTCATTACTTTGCGTTCTGACTTACTCGCGACACTGCTTTCTTTGTCATTTCCTTGTCTGTGGCCTCTTATTCAGCTTCTTAACTCGTGCCCGTATATGAGTACATTTTTTTTTGGTTTGCTGGGGAAATTCCGTTACCGTAGCTAGCAGGGTGATGTGACCCACATCAGTAGGGCTTCTTCAGCCTTCGTGTCCTTCGTGACTCATTCGCCCGTCTGGAGTTGGTGAAACCCCTTCGATTAGTTTTTTGATCTCTGTACCACTTGCTCTCTTGTGCATGTGCTTGTCTGGTGCATCAGGCTGCCTAGGTCAAAGCCTCTGTGCTTAGTCAGGTATCTGCCTAAGTCTTATTTTTGTCTGTGCTTCAGGCTGCGTCACTCTTTACACTGGCTGAATCTCTTGCCATTTCTGCGAAGACAGTCTCTACAGATGCGAGAGCGTTCGCTGCATTTTCTCTTGCACACGTCTGTGCATACACCTCGGCTACTACCCAGATATACTGGTAGTTGCTGCAGCAGCTGCTGCTGCTACCCATTGGCAGCTACAGCATCAGGAACAGTAGCAGGAATAAATAGCTTGTCTACTGTTCGGGGTGCTGAGAGTTTACTGCAGCGCGGCTCACTATCCTTTGTTGCAGGTGCTGCGATCTGTGTATATTTACTGGAGCGCGTGTAGGTGGTGCTGCTACTAATTCTAGTATTAGTAGATAGTGTTGCTTCGTGATTGTGGTGCCAGGCTCAATCGGTTTGTTATGAAGTCGCCTCAAGAGAATCTATGAGTCTTTCCTTTCGCTCCAAGTTGGCTGCCCACGCCTCGTCTCTTTTTGCTGCTGCTGCGGCGGGGTTGCAGGAGGCCCAACAGAGGGTATCAGCGGAGGTCTCTTTCATGCCGTGTTAGTGCTAGGCATTGCAGGTGTAACATCTGCAGTTGCTGCTGTTGCATGTCCAAAGGCTTTACTGACGGCAACTACTGGGTAGAAACTGACGAAGCTGGTGCGATTGTGGTTGCTTATTACGGTGCTACTGATGCTGCTTTTGCCGCTGCTGCAGCGCTGCAGAGGAGTAGCAAGGCAACGGAGGCTGCGGCGTTGGAGGGTTGGTGCAAGTAAGCTGTAGATCTGTGTGTATTTCTGTGAGCTCCTAACTCGTGCTGCACTTGAGCGGCAGGACACGCCTCTGCATGTTGATACGTCATACAAAGAAATCACTTGTTCCTGCTGCTGATACTGGTGCAGGTCACAGGAGCTGTGCTACGCCGCGGTCGCGCATTTGCAGCTTGCGCTTCAGCAAAAAGAAATAGCAGAGGCTGAAGGTAATATCTGCTTCAAGTTTCTGTATCTGCCTTTGTGCGGTTTTCGCTGCGTCGAACCGTCAGTACATGTTCACTTGCTGTTTCTGCTGCAGGAGAAGGCTTCGGCCTGCTTGTGGCTCGCGCTACGCTGGCAGAGGAGTGCTTATCAAGGGCGGAAGCTGCATCAGCTGCTGCCCTAGCTAGGACTCCTGAGGCTCCCAGGCTACAGACAGCAAAGCTTCGTGTCGCTGTTGATGCGCTGCTAAAGATGGCGAAGAGGGATAACCAACTCGTGTGCACTGCTTCCGTTGCTTTTGGCTTCCATAGCTCAGCAACTAGGACCGTGGCTGCTCGACACCAGTTCTGTCTGCAGCGGCAGCAGTAGCGGTAATCAGCCAGTGACCTCTTACGGAGAATGCAAGACAAGCATTGCTGTTGCTCCAGCTGTTGCTACTATTGGCGCTACTGTTCAGGTGTACATGGAGCCTGTCCCAAAAATTTCCGCTCTTCCACCACTGGAGGAAAGTTCCGGTCTGCGGGGGACAACCCAGGTCTCGCTGCAGGTGGGGCTCATCAACACTACCAACAGCAGCAAATGGCAACTTGGTTTTTTTACTGGTGTCTCTCTGTAGCCGTATACGAATCAGTGAAGAGCGTATATGCGTTTAGGTCTTTTCTCTCCGTTTTCTTGAGTCCATACATGGTACATATGAAGATTTCGTTTCTCCTACCGTTGTTACAGTTCAATACATGCAGTGCTTTGGTGCCCAGTGAATTATTTTCCGAGTTGGTTGCCTTTCTTTTGGCTTCCATTGCTCCATTGCCTAGAATAAGTTGAACGCCGCTTGCTTTGCTTGTTGCTTTGCTTGTTAACTCTGATTAAATGAATCATAGCCGAAGTCTTGGATGTCCACACCCAGATAGGACCACATTGAACGTAGTCATGTGTGTGCAATTATGGCCATGCCAAGCGAAAAATACGTGCTTTTGGCATACGTAAGTTATATATATGTGCTCTGCACACATGCAAAATATATAGACGCCTATGCACTGGCTTAATGAACTGCTGCGTGTTTCTTGGCGCCTCTATGCCTTCGTCGCTGTACTGTGCAGGATGTATTGCCCCCTAATCGCCAGGCTGAACTGCAGCTCAGCGCACTGCTCCCTGCTGGGGTCCGGGCGCTGGCTGACGAGTACCAGGCGCTGTACGTAAATTCTAATGCATGCTGCTCCTTTTCGTGTGGCAGATGCGGTGATTCTCATGCCACCGCAGGGCCGCAGCCCCCGTAGCTTCCAGCTTCGCCCTGCTTTATATGCAGAAGTTCTAATTTTTGCCAGTGTCGGTGTCACGTTGCTTTGGAGAAAGAGCACCAACAGCGTGAGCGACAGTGTCAAGGCTGTGCAGGTTCCAGGGTTTGACAGCTCAAGTAAATGAAGAAGCCAACGGCCTCCTCTCCCGAGTTGCTACTTTTCTACAGAAGGAGCAACTGCCTAGTGCGCTGCGCAGCAGGCTTGCTGCTGCGCAGGAGGCCCCACAGCGGCAGCAGCGCGGGCAACAACACTGGTGCGATGAACAGGGGCAAGTTCCCCCACTGCAGAGCAACAAAGGCACCAACCCTGATCTCCACTTTCAATTCTCCAGTACATGCAGCCAGGAACTGCTGGTAATCCGTTCTGCTGTTTTGTTGCTGCTGTTTGGAATATCTAAATTCATTCAAGATAATGGAGAAGATGATGTTGCTGTACTTGCTACTGCAGTGTGTACTTGCCAAGCAAGGGTGGGAAACCCTGACTGCCTGCATCAATCTGTGCTGCTTTTGCTGCCGTTGCAGTCCGTTCAGTCATTGGGAGGCGCGCAGAGGCTGAGGCAGCAGCAGCAAATGCTTGAGCAGCTGTCCGCAAGTGCTGGCATACATTTGGCCACAGTGCAGCACCAGCTGCAGAGCCAACTACAGTTACTGGTGCAGCAACGCCAGCAGCAGCAAACCAGTTCCACTCAGGATGAGTTTCAAGTCCACGAGCAGCAATTTCTTGCTCTTGAATGTAAAACCAAAGAACTGATAGAGTGCGCATGTCTTTACGCCACAAAGTTACAGGTGAGCAGCAACTGCTGCATCTGCTGCTGCTGCTGTCAATAGCCCTGCCGCTGTCATTAGCTGTGCAGCTCTGGCTGTTGACTTTGCTTTTCCTGCCACTCCATCTACGGCAGCGCTTCCTTCAAGATTCGAGAAGGCGCACATGTAATACTTGCATTTCGCAGCAGCGCAGCTGCAGCTTCAACAAACTGTTTGGTTTGCGTGTGCCACTGCCATTGCTGCCTGCAGCAAGCCCAAAAGGCCAACGAAATGATTGGCTCGCGAATGTATGAGGCCCTTGGCCCTTTGAAATTGCTTCCGTGTATGGCCACACTCCAAAATGACAGAATCTCTGGAACTACTGTAGGACTGGAGAAAGCTTTTGCTCAAGCTCCTACGTTGGAGCAGCTGCTGTGTGCAACAAAGAAAGATGCTGAGCAGCTCGTGCAGAAGCTGCTACTGCGCCTGCACATCTCCGTGGTAGACAGCACGCAACATCATCCATTGTTACAGCAGCGCCTCGATGCTGCGCATGCTGCCCTTGTTGAGTTAGAGTCTCGCATTTACAGCCTGCAAGAGGACCAGCATAAGCTGTGCCAGGTAGTTCAGTAGCCAGAGCTCCTCATGGCATCTAGCTTGTGGCTACAGCTTTTGCAGCTGCTGTCATTGTGGCTGCTGTCGGTGCGCCTTTGGAGTAGCACTGGTTGGTGCTGGCCCATTCACGCATAAGCGTGTAGCTAGTATTGCTGTTACTGCTGCAGTCTGAGCATTTGATCCCGGAGCACGTATTGCAGCAGCTGCGACAGGCAGCAGCAACGAGCCCTGACCCGGCGGCAAGTGTATGCACAGCGGCAACATCTGCAAGTCTTCGAGAGGCCGCGAGGAGCACCAGGAAGAGGATACAGTGCGTACGATCATGCACTCCTGCTGCTAGTGCTTATTGGCGCATGGCGTCCTTCCATTGCTGCGAATGTTAGTTTAATGTGGCTGCTGCACTTAGGGAAGTGGTGCTACAACTTGAGGCGGCGCAGCAGCGATGGTCTGAACTGCTTGCTGCGGAGTCTGGGGAAGCTGAATTACAGAAGCAGAAACAACACAAGCTTGCATCAGAGCTGCAGCAAGTCGTTCAGCAGCAAGCATCGCGTCTAAGAAAGGCATTTGGTGAACAACAGCAGGGGGTTGCCTTCTACTCCCAGCTGCAGGGCTTCTTGCAGCAGCTGCAGCAGCACCAGCAGCAGCTTCTCAAGGATATGAATGCGTGCATACGTTCAGTCCATCAGCAGCAAAAAGAGCACCAAGAAAAACTGCGGGCACTGCCCAAGGAACTGCAGCAGGAACACATTAACCAGATTAATCCTTTACAGGCCCCGCAGTGGCCCAACGCGGGCACCCTGAGCACCAGAAGCGGTCGCAGCAGCATAGGCAGCAGTGACAGGAGCGGCAGCAGCACCCCGGCACCCGCGAACTGGCGACGCTACAGCTGTGGTCCCCTTGTGCTCCCTGGAAGCAAGCCAAGGCGACTAAGCAGCGCAGATAACAGCAAGAATAAGCATTACTGCGGCGCTGCTGCTGCTGCACCTGAGCGTTTGCCTTCTTTCCCCAGTCCCGACAGCACCAATGGCAGCAGCAGCAGCCAACAACGCTGTGAAGAAGCAACAGAAAATAGGAACAGCATCAACATAGCGGGGGCCTCATTTGCCCTGGCGCATTCACCTATCAGAGCCCGTAACAGCAGGCACAGCACATCAACCACGAACAGAAGCTTTCCAGATGCTCCAGCAGCGGCACCTTGTAGCCCCAGATGTACGCCCCAAGATACTGATACTGATACAGTGTTCAGGGGCGCTGAACCCCTGGCAAGCTTACATGCAACAGACCACGCAAGTAACAGCTAGTCAGGATTATGGCTAGCACTTGCAGTAACCGCAACACTTGCTGCTGCGACCTGTTTGCTTTGGCTTGCTAGGGACCCGAACCACTAACTGACTGTTGCTGTTTTGGAGATTAACGTGGAAGAATGAGTCTTTTGTCGCCGCAACTACTTTGTTGCGACCGCTGCTGCCCTTAAGTTGCTGTTCTGACTTGTTCATGGTTTTACGATGCAAAGTGGCAGCGCGCAAGCTCCCAAAAGTAGAATCAATATGTGCAAAAGCAGTGAAAAGTGAGGAGCCTTAGATGAAACATATGCTGCCGCAGCACTCTGCAGGCGGACCAGTTGTGCTTAGGGTCGTGCCGCTGCTGTTTGTGCTGCCAGTACAACAAGTACGCATAAGGTGTGTCTATCCCGCAAAAGCGTCGGTTTTCTGCTGCCGCCGTTGCGAACAATAAGCACAGGACCCCGTGCCAGACAAAAAATGCACTCCTCCTTCAACAATTCCGTCACTCTATCTGGCAGTGGCTTCCACAAAGGCGGCATGTGCGGGGCCCGCCAACTTCGATAAAAACGAAGGTCTGGTCCTGCAGTTCCTTTCGCTCCAGATATAAGCAGCCTCAACTAAATCTTCGTGGATTGTTGACACCTTCGTGCCACTCAGCCTCTAAAACGGGGTCTTTCATTGAAGTCCCCGTTTTGCTAGCAGTGGAGGCCACCCTAAGCCTGCGCTACTGTCAATGTGGTCCATGAGGGTCTGTTTTCATATTTGCGTCTGATAAGCTCCGCGTTAAGGGGGGCAGCAACGCCAGCCAGTCCGTCGAATGGAACATATTTCTGTACGTCGAAGACGAATGCTGCAGGGCCTGCGATTGAGGCCTCAGAGTCACTGATGTTGCTGCTGCCATGCTGCTGCTGCTGCTGCTCATCGCACTTCGTCGATGGCGAAGTGCTCAAGGGGCTTTCGTCGTTCGGCTCTGAGGGGCTCTTGCGTGTGTTTTGCTGCTTTTTCCCCAGGTGCTGCGGCTGCTGTTTTGTGTTAACCATCTGAACTGCCGTCGCCAGGTCAGGGTCATCGTCGAAAGACGGCACCGGAGCACCCCTTCCTCTCCTCAGCAGTCCACCGCCTTCCGCAGACCGCAGCACACGTGCTGAGACCCACAGCTTCGGTTCTTCCTCTTTTGGAGGTGTCATTTCTTGAGGCCGAGGAACGTCAGTGACTGCATCTTGCTGCACTTCAATCCCCTGTTCCTGCTGTTGCTGTAGCAGCAACTCCCTGGCTTCCTGCTCTCGAAGCTCCTGCAAACCCCTGCGTTGCTCCTCCTCCAGCTTCTTCATAGTGCTCCAGCTCTTGTCTTTCTTGCTCTCAATTTCGTACGCTCCCACTGCACTGACCTTCAGTGAAGTACCCAGACTCCCCTCACCGCCTGATGCTGGGCTGGGGGCAGGTGCGGCCCAGGCTGCTTCCTGTTGAGGCTCCAACCTCCATCCTGCGGCATCCTCGCCACTCGGCTCTTCTGTTTTCTCAGCCACCTGCGTCAGCTGCACCAAAAAAAATCATATAGGCCACAATAGCATTGGTGCACTGAATGATAATGGAGTAACAGAGGACTAGTAATGAGATGCAGCAACTGCTGGTTGGGCGTTTTACAGCGCAGACGAAGCCAAGCCTCTCAGCATCACACCACTGCACGGCAACGCAGAAAGAGCAAGATGAAAACAAAGCCGTATTGCCGTAGGGAAAAAGATTTAGAAACCCCTATCTGAAGGCCAAAAAGCGGATACTTGACTGTTCCAACACATGTCCGTCATCATACCACACAGGGGACCACCGCATCCATTCTCTCAGTGTTGGTGGGAATTGGTCTTACCTCAGGTGGAGCTGTAACTTTAGTTACTTTCTTCTTCTTTTTTTCAAAAAAGGCGCTTAATTTGCTCATCTTATCCACCTCGGCAGGACTTCGCAACAAGCAACGCGCAGCAGGGTGAGGTAAACGTTCAAATGGCCGCAAAATAAGCCGGAAAACGCTAAATTGTGAGCCGATTTGTATATTATTCTAAGCCAGACACCACATGTCCGATTATTTGCTGCTTTCCCGGGGGCTCATGTTTCTTGTAGTGAACAATATCTCCCACCAAGGGGCTGCAGCCATTCTGATCACTGTGGGAGTCGCTATTCGGTTTTCGGTTCTTTGATCCAGCAAACGCTCTCCCAAAAAAATAAGGGGGATAATAAACAGTTGATTGAAGATAGTTTATAGGACTATTCATTCGCAGTGATTGTACAGGGTTCAGTGACCAGGAACTACCCTTGTCCCTTATATAGTGTTCTGACATGAGAGCACTCATGCTGCCCTGTGAAACTTCTCTGCAAAAGATCTTTGCTTAAGGCATTCACATGCCTACCTGAAATAATTGCGAAAGACTCTAGCGATTTTACTAAGGGGAGGACGCCCAATAATTATGATTCCTCAGGTCCAAGGGATTTCGGACTTTTACTTTTGTTGGTACTACCGTACCAACAAAAGTAAAGATCCCACATTCCGGGAAAAGACGAAATAAACAGTTCAGTAGCAGCCGCGGAGCGAGGTGTTGCATCTTGGTGTGCAACTGCAGTCATGAGGCCACCTAAGCCCTGGCGTCGGGACCCCATTCTATGGCAATTAGACTCGAAATGCAGTTCTAAACCCGTTCAAAAAATGCAAAAAGAAAAATGCTGCCGTTTCTTAAACGGCTGCACTTTTTCTACCATGGGTAAATGATGCTGATATGATATGACGCGCAAAACATGCGCATTTATTCTCCATTCTGTGAGTACATGCATATTTTCTGCATATCATGTCAGTCTACCAGACAAAAACGCCGCTACTGAAATAGCACGGGGCATAGGCTCCCCAAGGTCGCACCAAAAGCCGTTGTTCTGAAACTCGGAAGCACGTTCCGCATCTTTATACTGCAGCTAAATCGACGTTCTTTTGATTCTCTCATTGCCTTTAGCGAAACTTCGAATCTGAAAAGACTGTCGGCATCGCCAGGAGCACCTGCATAATGTAGATTGCATCAGCGAAAGCAGTTGGCCCCGCAGACATCAAATCATGCTTCCTTTCCTCCAAATGCCAATAACCAGTATATAAAACACAACTTGCATAAATAGAGCGGTTTCTCTTTGGCCTTCTTGTGCACACCATATTGCACATTACCCGCTTTTTTGATTTATATGCAGCAAGATGGCTTGGTAAGTGGGTCAGCTAATTTGGAGAATGATGTGGACGGTGATCTGCGGTAGAAGTGCAGCATATTGCGAGCTTTAGAGGTCGTTTCCGTGGTCCCAGCCCCTAGTCTCCATGTCAAAGCTCAGTGGTGATCGCGGGACCTTTCGGACCCGGAGCTACTACGACTGTGACTTCAATCCGAAGCATGAGACTGCGGCGAAACTTCGGTGAGGTCAAATAATCTATAGTAAGCCCAGCAATCAAATGGATATCTTCTTCTTCACCTAGATCCTTGGCTAGTTGCCGTGAAAGTATTGTAGTATTGTATTAAGGAGTAACGCTCGCATCCACTTGAATGAGATATCGGCACAGAAGCGCGTAATTACGATAATTCTGGTCCTACCTGTAAGATTAAAAGTAAGTAATTTCTCTTCAAAGGGTGCGTTTTGGTGAAAATCAGCGCCGTTGCGATTCGGGTCACTGTGCATACAAGTGCTCAAAGTGTATTACGAGTTAAGCAATGACGCGACCCTGTATGAATCTGCCAACAGTATTAAACACTGAGCTATGATAAGACTTGAAGAGGCACTACGTGAAAGGCCTAGGACAAGTCAGTTTTAACAGATAAAATTAAGGCTATCGTCACAGAAGTTCAAAACCGAGGTGTACGGAACAGCTCATTGTCATCGCATCCGACAAGCTGACGACAACGAACAGCATCTGCCTTTGAATCGTTGGAATAGCAGTCTGATGCAGCCACCAAAATTCTCCCAGCGCGAGATCCAAGTTTTTTGGAGCCTTTAGCATGATATGCCAACCCCCTCGAACCTCAGAGCACTGAGCTCGACACCCAATAAAGCAGGCCGCAGATGACTCCGGTATGATTCTGGCAATATTACTACTCATCTCATTTTGAAGAAGAGCTTTCCTAGCGTTCGGCTGAGCAGAAGAAAACAAACGGAAGAAGTGTGCACCTGGGTATCCTGCAAATGGATCAGCTGCAACAAAGAACGTCTTCACGAACCTCAAAGGTCGAATCGATATCCCGTATTGCCCAGTACACCTAAGTTGATAATAAATGGCATGCGATTCTGACTTGAAGCCTGTGCAGGCGGGCTGTTCAGGCGGAGCTTACCGTGGACCTTAATCAAAACACGGCCTGCGCAAGGCACGTCGTGTGGCTTCTCAAGGACGATCGCCAAAGGGGTTGTTCCCCCCGGCGGAACTGCACACACATGGGTAAACAACAGGCGCGCACGCAAGAACATCGGTGTAGGTCTGGTTCCCATTAAGAATCAATCTTGCAAGCTTCAACTCTAGAAAGAATGCCAACTTGAGTGCAGTGAATTTTCGCCAAAAAGCTACTTGGCGCCTACTGCCTGATCTGGCCACTTCAGTGAGAACCACAACGACCATTTCCTCAACTACAGCTTGTACATCGCGCCCAAACTGCACATTCGCAAACAAGGCTTCGCAGACCGACACCATGTGAAATATGAGTCAACCCCGATACTTTCCTAGCACAACAATTCCAAGGGGATATGGGGATGCTTGCCCGACATGGCGATGGGTATAATCGATTTTTGAGAACAGTGACTTGAGCCGCGAAAAGGGACCCTTATTGTGACTTTCCTGAGTGTAGACACGCACACGTGCACACGCGCTTGCAAACTGCTCAAACGCCAGCAGCTCATTCGCACCCCTTCACACTATAATTTTTTCTGGTAATTGTGGGGGAAGCTATTTAGTGGACAAAATAAATGTTGAGGGGCTTACAATCTCCTGAATTTCAACAAATATTTGCATCTCGCCAGTGCCATCAAGCTTTCGGGAAGGTGCATCGAATACCTCTGCAGGGATGCTCAAACAAGTATATGCACTAGAGTATGCAAGAGCAGACACAGAGTTGCAGATTATTTGCTCAAGAATCTGTCAACCACGATGAGAAACTGATCATACAAGCATTCGTGTGCTGTGCTGCGACCATTTATTAACTACCTTTGAAGTTATTTAGGTGTCTGATGCCTCACTGTCACGCGCTTGCTGATGAGGGAAGCAGAGCTTTTCCGCATATTGACCAAGCCTCTCCAGCATTTCCCGTAAACGTCGGTGCTCCTAAATGCAAAATTAGTGCAAAAACTAGATAACAATTCAAACGCTGTTACTTAAGTAGAACGACAAACAGAAATGAGCTTGAAACTACGTAACTTGCAGGAAAGGAAAAATGCTGCGTATAATGACTTGCTCAGGAAGCTGAGGGAAACTCAAACAAGATGTCGTTGTCAACTTACTGGCTTTACTCCAAGAAATGGGAAGTAGTAGGGTTTCCCAAGGCCAAGGTATTGATCGGCGGAAACATCCCCAAACGTAATTTTACTCTGGTGTTCAGTCCACTTTGGATGCAGTTGAGATGTACTGGCACTGGCGCCCTCTTCGCCACTCGTTTCAGCTCGAGTTGGCTGTGAAGTTGGTCCTATTCGAAACAAATGACTCCACCTTCTTGAATGTCTTCGCTCCCGCCGAGTGCCAGAGGCACCAGCTTCTCCGCTCTCGCACTCTCCAGATATATCGGGACCCTACGTGCCACCGAAACACGCTGATAGGCAACATTTGAGAAAAACTAAGAGGCATAGACGGCTGCCTTGTTTACATCTTAAGCAAAATCAAAATCCGCCCTACACCTTCGACAATATGCGAAGTTTCCTTGCCCTCGCCGTCCCCTCCTTCCGCAAGAATTCTAAAGCTTCTTGACGAATTTGCTCGTATCCAAGTGGAGCACTTCAAAACGATAAGAAGGAGGGCAACAGAGGTCAAGACCAATGAAACAGTAGACCACTTCCCTGGCTTGCTCTTATTTTTCCGTTTCCAAGGTGAATCCCACGGCTCAACAGGATTGGCGTGAGAAGACGTATCCAGTATCAAGTTTAACTCCTCCGCGGGAGAGCTAGAGTGCCTTATTTTTGTTCCCATTGACTCGTCCTGTGATCGCAAACAGGCTTGGCATCTCGGCACAGCATTACTTGCCGAGGAAATAGCGATTCCCCCTGAAAAATGAAACAATTTAGCTATGATGAATTGAAAATAAGACTACTTTTAGGCCTAAACTTCCAACATGCGCCGAAGTTTCTGAAGCCTTCGTGTCTTCGCACATCCTCACCTTTTAGCCGATTGGACTGAAAAAGTTCTCATCAAGCAAGAATAGGGAAACATGTCCTGCCGCAGCATCTTACTGCTGTAGACTTGCCTACTTTCCTCTTTCAGCTTTCTTTCATCAATACATGGTTATCCGAGCTGCCTACACTGCGGGCGTTGAAACTTAATGCGGCTGCAGTCCCCCCAACGAGACACATGAAATTGTGCAGAAAGCGAAGAAACCTGCGGCAGGAGAACCGCCACTGACTGTCTTTTCATTTATTTTTACTCTCAACTTTTGCCTCTTCTTTTTGGCGGATTTTTCATTCTCAGTCGCGCAGCCAGTAAGCACTGCAGCAGGGCCTCGCAGGAGCGAGGCCCTGCTGCAGTGCTCGAGCATACCATCGCTCGCAGTCCAAGATTTTGAGCACAAAAATTGCTCCAGGCAGCTTTTTATTGATTTTATTGTTCTGCAATAGGCAACTATCACAAGACCAGGGCAAAGGAAGGGGACTTGGAAGTCGGTATCACCGAGAGACGCTCGCGTTCGACGCACTCAAGCGAATTATGTTAAAGGCCGTCAAACGGCTAATCCCGGTTTCCTACCTCCAAATAATGCTATTATATTGGTGTAAATCTTTCGTTATATTGTCAATGCTGCTTCAGCCCTGAAGATTGTTACGGTTCAACGCTCCAGGAGTATGGAAACCTGGCAGCTCAAGGGCGTCAGCTACACGACTCAGGGCTTGGTACTTTGCCACAGCGCTTCTGACAAACAAAAATAGTGTTTGACTGAGCTCTGCACATTTCCAAAAGTGGGGGATAAGCTATGGTGTGCCCGGAAGTACCGAAAACAATATTGGGATGGAGACCGGGAGAGAACTGCACAATGGCGAAGAATGTGGCTCACGAGGTCTACAAAGAACCGTCTCTCTATCATTAGTGAGATATGCTTTTCACGAAGCATATCAGTCAATACGCAGAACACGGGGTTTCCAACACTCCAGTATAGTCAAGTACCTCAGCTGTGTCAATGCTACTGTTCGGGGACCAATAAATGCCTCCGCAGATAAAGCCCTTTTTGCGCCTTTTCCAGGCAAAATTGAGGAAATGTTCCTCACTGTCTTAAGTGCCTCACCGGCTCCCACAAGAAGTCAACGCGCTGACGTTGTTGCCTTGAAAGCACTGTTGTTCCCTACACTGGAGGTCACCCAACTATGAGCCCTCAAATGGTGTCCTGCATGATGCATCCCAGTTTGTATTTCAATGGGCTTCACACTAAACAGAATTGATAGTGCACTCTTTCCCACTTATGCAATTGTTGGGCTTCTCCGCGATCAGATCTGTCAGATGCATCCCCTCAACGCCATTATGTATCGCAGTCATCTCAAGGCGCGTGATCATGTGCTCTGCTATAGTAGGAGACGAATTCCTTGACGTTCCAGCTTCAGAGTTTCTTACCCTTGACCTCATGCTCTGTTTATTAGTACGACCCACAAAGTGCAAAAGAGGACCTAAAAAGTGCCGAAACACGGAATGCATACAAATAGCTGCCTGTATTGCCTGCAGCCAAGGCTGTCGAAGCAAGCTCCAAGAGGCGATTCTCTCAAGTCTTAACTTGACGCACACTGTCATCGAGCAACATGACTTGAAAGCCACAAAAGCTCAGTAAACCTCTTCCCCAAACACTAAAAACTGAAACAGTGCACTTTTCTAAATATTGGACCTTCCGCAAGTAGGAATGGCAAATGCTACCTCAAATACAAAGCTTCTTTTGGAAATACGCAATATTCGTAGTAAAACTCCCAAGCGCGTACCCGGCCACTTAACACGGCTTCAAGTTTCCCAAAAGCATTCCAGTTCCGCAAGCATGCAAAAGATTACCCAGCTTTTGCTGCCATCTACGGCGTAAGCCAATACGAAAAAGCTTTCACAGTTACACGCGGGCACCTAAAAATGCGTGCACCAATTTCCTTCAATTCTCACGGAAGCGCGCAAGCATACACCTTTGCATGATGCATGCGGGCGCGAGTGCAAGCGTGGAAACGATTCGCTTTCTGCTTGCTCTGCTGGGTCTATTTGAAAATTTGGCCTCCAAACTAATTTGTTCTGCGGGCCATGTGGTTACTTTCAGTTGCCTGCTACGTAAATAGATCCGTGCGAATGCACGGCAGTGCAAATATTACAAAACACTCGATCTCGCCAGAACTTGCAAAGACCTACTCGCCTTCTACATCGCCAGTGATTGTACTCAAAATCAAGCATTCGTCTGATATGAGATTTCTACACACAAGTACGCTGAACTTGTAGACTGCTGGAACACAAGCACGCTGAACTTGTAGGCTGCTGGTGCACAAGTACGCTGAACTTGTAAACTGCTGGTCAATAAGCTCGAAAGAGCAACATCAAGGAAAACCTGTACCCACACTTCAACCACACGCAGAGCTGCAACTGCCAAACTGAAGGTTGTTGACTCCTTTGTCTCCAGGCTGAATTGTCAGCTCCCCGACGCCAACAAGCGTGAAGCTTCATGTCGTCCTGCCTAACCTCACTCTAAGATGCATTCAGGGGAGCTGGCGATAAAGGGTGGCTCCGGGAACTGCCGGTCCCTACGAACAGCCTCAGTCATTTGTGGCTGAAACAAAATACATAAGAAACATGTGTCTGTGCGCCTCGACAACTGACGCAACGGGTAGCCCTGCACTTCTGGGGTATTTTTTAAGACTGTAGCCTGAAATGCTAGGCTACAGCCACGCCCAGCTGAAGTGTCTGCAGCCCTAGCAGACGACTGCAGAATCCTGCACGCTAGACTGCGCGGAAACACTGTCATTCGGGCTTACCGTAGATTTTGAGCAAGACAGTCCCCGAACAAGGCAAATTGTCCGGTCTTCTGAGCACTTCAGAGAAGTAATTGGTTCGCCCTTCTGACAGTGCAACACCAACAGTTTCGCAAGCCAGAGCATCCGAAAGGATTCAAGTTCAAGAGATCGTGCTGAGGGCAAGCTTAGCCTTGCAAGAAAGATTATGGGTTGGGTAAAGCACAGAAACGTATTTCTGCAAACATATAAGAAAGAAGCTAGCTTCTTGGTTTTCAACATTGTACTCACTGCCGGACTTTTGAGCTTGGCGAAGAACCATATCTACCAACTCCTGACTGATGACTTCTACGTCACGCTGAAACTGCACGAGCACAAACAAAGTTACAAACAAAAGTCAGGTCAGATACTATTCAGCTGCTTAGTCGCACGTGAACCACTGCATATTTTCTGCATGTCATATCGGCATGGTAGAGGAAAACGCCGCTAATGGAATAGCACGGGGCGTAGGCACCCGAAGCTCACACCAAAAGCCGCTGTTCTGCAACTCGGAAGCACGTTCCGGATCATTATATTGTAGCAGAATCGACGTCCTTTTGATTCTGTCATTGCCTTTAGTGGAACTTCGAATCTGGAAAGGCTGTTGGCATCGCCAGGAGCACCTGCATAATGTGGATTGCATCAGCGAGAGCAGTTGGCCCCGCAGACATCAAATCATGCTTCCTTTCCTCCAAATGCCAATAACAAGTATATAAAACACAACTTGCATAAATAGAGCGGCTTCTGTTTGGTCTTCTTGTGCCCACCAAATTGCACATTACCCATGTTTTTCAGCGATTCATATTGCAGCAAGATGGCTTGGTAAGTGGGTCAGCTGGTTGGGAGAATGACATGGACGGTGATCTGCAGTAGAAGTGCAGCATATTGCGAGCTTTAGAGGTCGTTTCCGTGGTCCCAGCCCCTAGTCTCCATGTCAAAGCTCAGTGGTGACCGCGAGACCTTTTGGACCCGAAGCTATTACGACTGTGACTTCAATCCGAAGCATGAGACTGCGGCGAAAATTCGGTGTGGTCAAATAATCTACAGTAAGCCCAGCAATCAAATGGATGCCTTCTTGATCTAGGTCCTGGGCTACTTGCCATGAAAGTATTGTAATATTGTATTGGCGCGCAAGCGTTCGTTGAGTCTACGCAGCTTACCAGGCCTATCATGGCCGGCTTTGGTCAAATTTCGAGGGCTCGATGCGGCTGGGGTAATTACAGACTGCTGAGTCTAGCGATTGGGCCCGCGGATGGCATAAACGGCGTCCACGGCCCCAACACTACACGCTACGTGCGAGCCAGGGCTTGTAGCTTGTTTCCTTGGGCTTTAATTAAGCTTCAAAGGGTTCACGTTTGCGTCAGTTCGCTGCTTCTGATCAGTCGTTTCCAGAACTGGAGAGTCTCTCCTTCAGTTGCTACATTTATCTTCCCTCATGCGGGCAGCGACCCCAACATTCTCCACAAAATTATCTTTGGTGCTCTGAGCGTGTGTCATGAATTGAGTACGTGGAAAGTTGGAGGGCTCAGCGTGCAGCACGCTAGAGCATCTAAGCTATCCTGTGACTGGGCTTACACAAGCGACAAGACCGAGAATTATAGTGATGAACGGGAACTACAGATGACAGATGTCCATCAATACTAGCTGAAGCACGAGCATATAGGCACAGAACCTCGTTTGAACTGAACCTCTGGGTTTCCATGTAACATTTTGGGAGTATGTGGATTCCTGGCGAGACCAGTGGGTACTAGATGCGGCAACATTCCACATAACCTACCCCGCGTGTCGTGTCCAAAAAGGCAAGGCATTGATGTCCTCGATGTGTTCATCAAGTTGCTGGCTTTCCACGTAAATGACGGTTTTCTACACTGATGCACAGAGAAACAGGGTAGCCTTCCACTCCCCGTTACCTGTTGAGAGGTGTGGCACTGCGGCCTTTCTGAAAAACTCCAAGAAAAATTTGGCACTTTTCTTGCACTTTCAGCCCTCTTCTTAGTGTTAAGCTGCGGCGCGAAGTGGCTACAGCTCCAGGCCAGCGGAAGAATGGCTGTATCCCTTGAGTAGGTACGCTGCCGTTCGATCTCTAAACTCTCCAGCTTAGATGCTCCCTCCAATCGGGTGCAGAACGATTTTTACTCTTTAGTTTATGCAAAACGCCCAAGGTTGCATTTCATTCTTCTCTTTGCGCAGTTTGCAAGTCCAGACATATCTGCTTGACGTTTTGCATGACGTAACGACTTTCGCAAGCACACGGTTGTGAACTGCAGCCTAAAATAGTGCACGCGCACCGCCTAGCCCGCAGGGCTTGAGTGGGGCTCGTTTCGCTGCGTATTATTCGTGTGGCAGGTGGATAAGAGCGCATAACAGCGAAAGGGCAAAAGGGCCAGTGGCGAGGCCTGTGATCTATTTACGCATCTCGCGGCTCATCAGCTTGTGCTGTCCACAACTACACAATCTTAAGAGAGCATATATGCGCGTGTGCGCACACCCACTTGCATGCACAAACGCAGGCAGTGCACGATGTGTGAGCAGAGCATCCTTTCCTCACGGAATAGCGCATGCATCCACTTTGCGTAAGATATCGGCACAGAAACGCGTGATTAAGATAATTCTGGTCCTACCTGTAAGATCAATAGTAAGCGATTTCTCGTCAGAAGATATTCTTCGGTGACACTTGGCGCTACTGCGATTTGGCTCATTATGCATTCAAGTGCTCAAACTGCACTATGATTTAAGCAATGACGCGACCCTGTATGAATCTGTCAACGGTATTAAACACTGAGCTGCAATAAAACTTGAAGAGGCATTACGTGGAAAGCCTACAACAAATCAGTTTTAAAAGATACTATTCAGGTTACGGTCATAAAACTTCAAGACCGACGTGTAGGGAACAGCTCATTGACATCCCAGCAGACAAGCTGACGACAACGAACAGCATCTGCCTTTAAATTGCTGAAATAGCCGTCTGATGCAGCCATCAAATTTATCGCATTGGCAAATCCAAGTTTTTTGAAGCCTTTAGCATGATATGCCAGCCACTGCGAGCCTCAACGCAGTGAGCTCGACATACCGTAACATAGGCCGCAGATGACTCCGGTATGCTTCTGGCAATATTATTACTCACCTCATTTTCAAGAAGAGCTTTCCTAGCGTTCGGCTGAGCAAAAGCGAACAGAGGAAAGAAGTCTGCACCTGGGTATCCTGCAAATGGATTAGCTGCAACAAGGAACGTCTCACGAACGCAGAAAGTTAAATCGATGCCCCGTGTTGCCGGGTGCACCTAAGTTAACGATAAACGGCAGGCGATGCCATTTCGAGTTGAAGCCTGTGCAGGCGGGCTGTTCAGGCGGAGCTTACCGTGGACCTTAATCAAAACACGGCCTGTGCAGGGCACGTCGTGTGGCTTCTCAAGGACGATCGCCAAAGGGGTTGTTCCCCCCGGCGGAACTGCACACACATGGGTAAACAACAGGCGCGTACGCAAGAACATCGGTGTAGGTCTGGTTCCCATTAAAAATCAACCTTGCAAGCTTCAACTCTAGAAAGAATGCCAACTTGAGTGCAGTGAATTTTCGCCAAAAAGCTACTTGGCGCCTACTGCCTGATCTGGCCACTTCAGTGAGAACCACAACGATCATTTCCTCAACTACAGCTTGTACATCGCGCCCAAACTGCACATTCGCAAACAAGGCTTCGCAGACCGACACCATGTGAAATATGAGTCAACACGGATACTCTCCTGGGACAACAACTTCAAGGGGATAAGGGGATGCTTGCCCGACATGGCGATGGGTATAATCGATTTTTGAGAACAGTGACTTGAGCTGCGAAAAGGCACTCCTATGGTGACTATCCTGAGTGTAGACACGCACACGTGCACACGCGCTTGCAAACTGCTCAAACGCCAGCAGCTCATTCGCACCCCTTCACACTATAATTTTTTCTGGTAATTGTGGGGGAAGCTATTTAGTGGACAAAATAAATGTTGAGGGGCTTACAATCTCCTGAATTTCAACAAATAGATGCACTTCGCCCGTGCCATCAAGCTTTGGGCAAAGTGCATCGAATACCTCTGCAGGGATGCTCAAACAAGTGTATGCACTACAGAATGCAGGAGCAGACACAGAGTTGCAGATTATTTGCTCAAGAATCTGTCAACCACGATGAGAAACTGATCATACAAGCATTCGTGTGCTGTGCTGCGACCATTTATTAACTACCTTTGAAGTTATTTAGGTGTCTGATGCCTCACTGTCACGCGCTTGCTGATGAGGGAAGCAGAGCTTTTCCGCATATTGACCAAGCCTCTCCAGCATTTCCCGTAAACGTCGGTGCTCCTAAATGCAAAATTAGTGCAAAAACTAGATAACAATTCAAACGCTGTTACTTAAGTAGAACGACAAACAGAAATGAGCTTGAAACTACGTAACTTGCAGGAAAGGAAAAATGCTGCGTATAATGACTTGCTCAGGAAGCTGAGGGAAACTTAAACAAGGTGTCGTTGTCAACTTACTGGCTTTACTCCAAGAAATGGGAAGTAGTAGGGTTTCCCAAGGCCATGATATTGATAAGCAGAGGGCTCTCCGACATTAATATTGCTCTGGTGCTCAGTCCATTCTGGGTGCGGCTGAGATGTACTGGCACTGGCGCCCTCTTCACCACTCGTTTCAGCTCGAGTTGGCTGTGAAGTTGGTCCTATTCGAAACAAATGACTCCACCTTCTTGAATGTCTTCGCTCCCGCCGAGTGCCAGAGGCACCAGCTTCGCCGCTCTCGCACTCTCCAGATATATCGGGACCCTACGTGCCACCGAAACACGCTGATAGGCAACACTTGAGAAAGACTAAAGGGGATAGACGGCCGCCTTGTTTACATCTTAGGCAAAATCAAAATCCGCCCTACACCTTCGAGAAGATGCGAAGTTTCCTTGCCCTCGTCTTCCCCTCCTTCCGCAAGAATTCTGAAGCTTCTTGATGAGTTTGCTCGTATCCAAGTGGAGCACTTCAAAACGATAAGAAGGAGGGCAACAGAGGTCAAGGCCAATGAAACAGTAGACCACTTCACTATCTGTTGGTTATTTTTCCGTTTCCAAGGTGAATCCCACGGCTCAACAGGATTGGCGTGAGAAGACGTATCCAGTTTCAAGTTTAACTCTTCCGCGGGAGAGCTAGAGTGCCTTATTTTTGCCTCCATTGCCTCGTCCTGTGGTCGTACAAACAGGCTTGGCATCTCGGCACAGCATTACTTGCCGAGAAAATAGCGATTCCCCCTGAAAAATGAAACAATTTAACTATGATGACTTGAAAATAAGACTATTTTTGCGCCTAAACTTCCAACATGCGCCGAAGTTTCTGAAGCGTTCGTGTCTTCGCACATCCTCACCTTTTAGCCGATTGGAGCGAACAAGTTCTCATCAAGCAAGAATTGGGAAAGATGTCCTGCCGCAGCATCTTACTGCTGTAGACTTGCCTACTTTCCTCTTTCAGCTTTCTTCCACCAATACATGGTTATCCGAGCTGCCTGCACTGCGGGCGTTGAAACTTAATGCGGCTCCAGTCCCTCCAAGGAGTCTCCGAGCATACCATCGCTCGCAGTCCAAAATTTTGAGCACAAAAATTGCTCCGCGCGGCTTTTTATCGCTTTTAATGCTCTACAATAGGCAACTATCACAAGACCAGGGCAAAGGAAGGGGACTTGGAAGTCGGTATCACCGAGAGACGCTCGCGTTCGACGCACTCAAGCGAATTATGTTAAAGGCCGTCAAACGGCTAATCCCGGTTTCCTACCTCCAAATAATGCTATTATATTGGTGTAAATCTTTCGTTATATTGTCAATGCTGCTTCAGCCCTGAAGATTGTTACGGTTCAACGCTCCAGGAGTATGGAAACCTGGCAGCTCAAGGGCGTCAGCTACACGACTCAGGGCTTGGTACTTTGCCACAGCGCTTCTGACAAACAAAAATAGTGTTTGACTGAGCTCTGCACATTTCCAAAAGTGGGGGATAAGCTATGGTGTGCCCGGAAGTACCGAAAACAATATTGGGATGGAGACCGGGAGAGAACTGCACAATGGCGAAGAATGTGGCTCACGAGGTCTACAAAGAACCGTCTCTCTATCATTAGTGAGATATGCTTTTCACGAAGCATATCAGTCAATACGCAGAACACGGGGTTTCCAACACTCCAGTATAGTCAAGTACCTCAGCTGTGTCAATGCTACTGTTCGGGGACCAATAAATGCCTCCGCAGATAAAGCCCTTTTTGCGCCTTTTCCAGGCAAAATTGAGGAAATGTTCCTCACTGTCTTAAGTGCCTCACCGGCTCCCACAAGAAGTCAACGCGCTGACGTTGTTGCCTTGAAAGCACTGTTGTTCCCTACACTGGAGGTCACCCAACTATGAGCCCTCAAATGGTGTCCTGCATGATGCATCCCAGTTTGTATTTCAATGGGCTTCACACTAAACAGAATTGATAGTGCACTCTTTCCCACTTATGCAATTGTTGGGCTTCTCCGCGATCAGATCTGTCAGATGCATCCCCTCAACGCCATTATGTATCGCAGTCATCTCAAGGCGCGTGATCATGTGCTCTGCTATAGTAGGAGACGAATTCCTTGACGTTCCAGCTTCAGAGTTTCTTACCCTTGACCTCATGCTCTGTTTATTAGTACGACCCACAAAGTGCAAAAGAGGACCTAAAAAGTGCCGAAACACGGAATGCATACAAATAGCTGCCTGTATTGCCTGCAGCCAAGGCTGTCGAAGCAAGCTCCAAGAGGCGATTCTCTCAAGTCTTAACTTGACGCACACTGTCATCGAGCAACATGACTTGAAAGCCACAAAAGCTCAGTAAACCTCTTCCCCAAACACTAAAAACTGAAACAGTGCACTTTTCTAAATATTGGACCTTCCGCAAGTAGGAATGGCAAATGCTACCTCAAATACAAAGCTTCTTTTGGAAATACGCAATATTCGTAGTAAAACTCCCAAGCGCGTACCCGGCCACTTAACACGGCTTCAAGTTTCCCAAAAGCATTCCAGTTCCGCAAGCATGCAAAAGATTACCCAGCTTTTGCTGCCATCTACGGCGTAAGCCAATACGAAAAAGCTTTCACAGTTACACGCGGGCACCTAAAAATGCGTGCACCATACACCTTTGCATGATGCATGCGGGCGCGAGTGCAAGCGTGGAAACGATTCGCTTTCTGCTTGCTCTGCTGGGTCTATTTGAAAATTTGGCCTCCAAACTAATTTGTTCTGCGGGCCATGTGGTTACTTTCAGTTGCCTGCTACGTAAATAGATCCGTGCGAATGCACGGCAGTGCAAATATTACAAAACACTCGATCTCGCCAGAACTTGCAAAGACCTACTCGCCTTCTACATCGCCAGTGATTGTACTCAAAATCAAGCATTCGTCTGATATGAGATTTCTACACACAAGTACGCTGAACTTGTAGACTGCTGGAACACAAGCACGCTGAACTTGTAGGCTGCTGGTGCACAAGTACGCTGAACTTGTAAACTGCTGGTCAATAAGCTCGAAAGAGCAACATCAAGGAAAACCTGTACCCACACTTCAACCACACGCAGAGCTGCAACTGCCAAACTGAAGGTTGTTGACTCCTTTGTCTCCAGGCTGAATTGTCAGCTCCCCGACGCCAACAAGCGTGAAGCTTCATGTCGTCCTGCCTAACCTCACTCTAAGATGCATTCAGGGGAGCTGGCGATAAAGGGTGGCTCCGGGAACTGCCGGTCCCTACGAACAGCCTCAGTCATTTGTGGCTGAAACAAAATACATAAGAAACATGTGTCTGTGCGCCTCGACAACTGACGCAACGGGTAGCCCTGCACTTCTGGGGTATTTTTTAAGACTGTAGCCTGAAATGCTAGGCTACAGCCACGCCCAGCTGAAGTGTCTGCAGCCCTAGCAGACGACTGCAGAATCCTGCACGCTAGACTGCGCGGAAACACTGTCATTCGGGCTTACCGTAGATTTTGAGCAAGACAGTTCCCGAACAAGGCAAATTGTCCGGTCTTCTGAGCACTCCAGAAAAGTAATTGGTTCGCCCTTCTGACACTGCAACACCAACAGTTTCGCAAGCCAGAGCATCCAAAAAGATCCACGTTCAAGAGATCGTGCTGAGGGCAAGCTTAGCCACGCAAGCAAGATTGTAGGCTGGATACAGCGCCGACACATTTCTGCAAACATCTAAGAAAGGCGCTAGCTTCTTGGTTTCCAACATTGTACTCACTGCCGGACTTCTGAGCTTGGAGAAGAACCATACTTATTAACTCCTGAGTGAGAACTTCTACATCGCGGCGAAACTGCATGAGCACAAACAAACTTACCTACATAAGTCAGGTTAGATATTATTCAGCTGCTCAGTCACGCGTGAGCAAGTGGGTGAATTGGCGACTGCCTTGCCCACATGCCGGGTGTCGAATGGGCCTGAACGTTGCATCTTTACTTTTAGCTGCTCCCATGAGCTTTTGGAAATACTTTCCTGTGCGCAAAAGAACGCACCCTTCATTGCACTTCTCCACCAAGAGCTCGTTTTTCTGCATCTGAAACAATTAAGGCTACTTGGTTCATTATGCGTGACCAAGAGTGTCAATTTGCAAAAAATTACGGTACTCACTATTTCAGTAAACTCAACGTGCAGAAGCACCTCAGTGGTTCCACCCGGGACCGGACAATTCGCCTTAAAGTGAGCTGTAGGAGCACCACACATTATCCACATGAGAGCTTTTAAAACTACACCTGTATGCAGACATCCAGCGTCTTTGCTCTGAGTAAAAGTGATGTAAACGCTGAACCTTGAAGTCCCACTTTTGGAATCAGTTGGTGCCAACGGCTCTATTTGTTTTAGACAAATACTGTGTATCAGCCTTCTTACCGTCCATTTTATCCTTGTGTACCTTACAAATAGCTTCTGCAGCTTGTCCAAGTCCGTGTAGCATATTTCGTAGTCTTCGATGCTTCTGAAAGAGTCAGAGCAGGAAGTTCTGAGTAGCATGGAACCATATCGGCACTTGCTGTCATTCTATCAGCCAACTTGGTCTAGGGCCCCTAACTAAATGTAGAGAGTTCGACCTACAGCTGCACTTGCTGCTTTGCGACCATTAGGTCGAAGCAGCCCCCTCCAAACTCACTTCCTGCCTTCCAAGCAATGGGAACGAAAACGGTTTGTCAATATTTTCGTAGTGAGGTGATTGCGTGCTTCCAAGTCGGATCTTGCTACGGAAGGTTCTTTTTTGCCCCGGGGCTAGTGGAGGAGCATCTGGATCATATTCTACGACGTCAGAAGGAGTATCTGCAGACGGCCCCGAATAAGGGTCGAATGTTCCATAAGATTTTGCATTCTTCAAGCTGGTGTATGTACGTGTGGTAGCTCGAAAGCTCATTAGAGTGCCAAGTCTTGCACGTGTTCCCTTCAGCGAGGCACGGCGTCCGACAACGGTTTCCCAAAAACTCCATTCTCTGTTTCCACCCTGAGTAAAACACACCCAGGATCAACTGCAGGGAAAATTCTTGAAAAGGGACGAAATACAGCAAGGCCATCAGTTTGCGGTGGCTGTATTTTGAACGTGTTGTAAACCCACCAAGAGGGTTTCCTCGTCGTTACAGCTGATGCCTTCATCTGCTAGCATCCTAAAAGCTTTCAATGGATGCGTAGACAGATGCAAGGAACATTTTATAATCACAAAGAGAATGGCAGAGGAACACATGATCGCTAAAAACGCAGGCCAACTAGCTACTTGACCGCGAACTTGGAATTTTCGCATTCGCTCTGGCGGCTTGGTGTAGTCAGCTTGAATGAACATATCCTGCTCCAAATTCTTCGTCTCGGCTGGAGCCTCATTGTAGTCCATTTTCGACACCATATTTCTTATCTGATACAATGCAGGCTCCCTTGCGTGATTGAGTTGTGGGAGGAGCAACACGGCACGTGGCACGGAAACGCACCTGCGTGATGCTAATTCCACACTTAGTCCAGTGCCAATGGAAATAGTGACCTCGAGTGGTTCTTCGAAATCAATGAATACCTGTTACCCGCAAGTAGTCAGCCTTCAGATCCAGCAAAACGTAAAATGGAAACAAGAAGCGTTCTGGATGCTATGATCGGATATATCTCCCCTTCGACATTTCTTAGGCAGTGTCACGAAAGTGGATGTTCCTACTATGGGCTGTAGAACCTCAAGCAGTTCCGCGCAATTCCTTAGAGTGGTCTGATTCTTAGAGTGGTCTGCGGGGGGCTCGGCAGGTGCTGCTGGACCTGAGTAGCCAACCGCGAGAGCAAGTTCTGTAGATTGTAGTTAAATACTCAGCATAATTTGTGACTAAGTGCAGCTTCAAGAAATGACTGACAGCAGGGAAACAAAGTGAGCCCAGGGACGCTGTCTCCAGCCTTCGTCATATATGTAACGGGCGGATCGGTCCATTGTAGCACAGTGCTAAGGATTAGTCCTCATGCGATATCTATCCACTTCTTGAGTTAATAGTTCAACAGCTTTTACTAATTATGCAATTTTCAGCATAGGCCAACTCTTTTTAATAGTCTTTGTGACTCGTCCACTCCATCAGGAGGTGGCGGGATGGTAGGGCAAGCTCGCCCTTGTTTGTCTTCAAGAAGGCGTTACAGGGCATTTTATATAACTTCGCGTCGTATAGCGGCCACTTGCTTAACATATCAGGATATATAAAGAACACATCCTTTAACTTGAGCTGTTCCCTGGATTCCACGTCCTCTCGTGCATTCGTGCTGTTGACCAAATGGAGCTTCCCCTTGTAAATGAATGTATGCAACCCACGGTGTCCTTCTAAGTTCTTGGCACTACATATACACATAATTTGTATGAATATTTAGTGCTGAATATGAGTCAAAATAGAGGCTCCAACAGTTTCGCTGCAATCTACACGTGAGCTCGCTACGTCGTGCTGGCCGCGGAGAACGCTGTGGTGCAACTTGCCGTTGAGCCGTTAGTGCTAGCGACCATTACCACCTTTGAAGGCTGTATGTAGTAAACTAGAGGAATATGAAGCAGAAATTTGAAAATTTTCCGATAGTAAGTAGAAACGTAATATTGCGATTAATGGCTGGAAATGGATGTAGGCCCTGAGTGTTGCACATGCATTGAGGCGCAACATCAGAGGTTCGGGTTCTCTAGGGGTTTGCTCAGCCACGTACGAAGTGCGATCTGTAGTGCTTTGAGCTAGCACTTCTCACTCACATTCTGAAATACAGATCATTGGATAAGTAATTATTTTATGGCATATATGCAATGAATGGGCCATTGTGAGCTTTAAGAAGGTGAGGGCGGTTAGTCGTCGCTTAAGCGTCACATCTGTTATCTATTCAGTTTCCCTTTTGGAGGCTCCGTTGCTGTTCTTATGTATTGAGCTCTTGTTCTTACCCTATTTTGGCGCCTTCCGTCTGCAGCCAGTCACCAAATTACCTGGCTTCCCACGTAATGAAAGAAAGGACTACTTTTCTAAAGAAGGCTTCGCCCGCGTAACATAATTATTTCCATGAATAATCGGGGTACTTTTAGTAGCTTTCTTCCCGTTACTCAGCAGCCAGTCCAGCATCCTAGTGGCCCGCCCTAATGCATTCTACTACTAACAACAGTCGCACCAGTTCAGAAGTAAATGAAGTGGTTGAAGAAAAACGGACAGGAGGGAGACGGAAATGGGAAAAGATGCAGTGAGAATTGAAGCTGATTTGGGTCTTCCAGCGCTACAGTGGGTCTAGCAAAGACACTCTGTGAACCACGCTACTTTTGAATTCAGTTTCATTGCCACATTTCATGTTAGCTTCTTCCCCCATAAATGGCGTATAGCTTGTACTGTTCACTTTTGATCAAGGAGCTCCCGCGTGACAGCCCCGTGCACGAAGGCGCCCACAGTGTGGACAAGTCCGCTTGAAATTTCATGATCAGAATATTCGCCCCCCTTCACGCAGCGTTGGCTCTCCCGCGGCAGCTGGATAAAGTGTAAAACTATGCATCAATATTGCTTAACGGAGAATAACAAAGGTACTGCATACGATGAGGGGGAAAAGGAAGCGGTCAAAGCTAAGAAGCTAGGCATAGAGGGGCATTATCGAATAGAGAAGAGAGTGTCGGAAAACGGGGCCTACGCAGTGACATCTGACCATTAGCACCGATGCTCGAGGCCCTTTGATGCTCCTAGTAGGGAAGGGTAGTTCGTATTATGCTCTTAAGGCACACATGTAGCCTGGTTTTCAGGGAAACCCCGCCACTTCACTGAGCACCAGATTTCGCCGCTTATGCGCAGCTGACCCAAAATGTAGTCGAACTCATAGTGATAAGTCAAGTAGTTGTTGGGATCTGCAAATGAAAAACAATCAACAACGGTTTCTTAGGTGATCATGTGAGGGTCGCAGGGCAGATGTTGCGTAAGTTGAAAAGCATGAAAGGCGTCATGGAAGGAGTGCGTCGGCAACAGCTCCATCCACGGTATCGAGACAGCACGTCCGCCATGTGCTTATGTAGCTGTGTGATTATGAGGTCGTAGGACTTTGCTAGAAAATCAAGCTAGCGAGTGCTAGGATCAGGTAGAGGCTGCAACAAGCAGAGCTGCGCGAAAGGGTGAGTAAAAATGTGAGAGCCTGATGATAGGTATGCATCAAAACTATAGCGGCTCTTAGTAAGTGAAGGTTCTTGTTTAGGGCGGTGACTAAGGCGAGAAGCTCCTGGTCGTACATCGAATATATTCGCTGGGTCGGGCTCATGACCTGACCGAAAAAAGCCGATTAGCATGCATCCTCGCTCGGTAACTGTGAAAACTGCCCACAGTAGAAAGCATGAAGTGCCGGCGTATCGCTCTAAGGGCTGCGTGGAGTCGGGTATTTGTAGGGTTGTATAGTGGATTAAACTAAGTGCTGCAAAAGGGGGGTCGTACACTTTGTGTATGAAGATGCGTGCAGTGTAAGCGACTGCCTTTACGTGTGAATTTAACAAATCGAACGGCAGTGACACCAATGTGAGGACCCACGAACATGTGCAAGCAGCTAATAGAACTGAATGGCTGCAGTACACTGCTTGTTAGCCAGCATTTCCCCCTGCACCCGAACAGAGTTTGTGGCAGGGTTGCGACCATCAGAGCTGACACTTCACCTAAGCTCGAAGGTGATCAGGCTAAAAGTTCCAACCAACGTATGGCTTGCTAGCCAGCCTAGTCCTAGGGCAAAGTTGGAAGGCGTCGCTGCCAAGAGAAAGGAACCCGCTAGCCAGTCACCTCCAAACCAGGTAGGCTGCCCTGTCACAGGGTGATTGGCATGTAGCTGCTCCCGATTGGCAAAAGTGAGTTATAAGACCATATCTAGACAGCATATTGCATTTATAACCGGTAAATTGCAATCGGGCCAATGATGCACGACAAACGTGTGTCCAGAAGTGCTGCGCACTCCTGACCACGACAAGCACCGCAGTCATTCGCATGCTGGACACTAGCATTCAGCTCTCATCTGCCGGCACCGCATAAATAGCTCATCCAGCTACAGGTATGCTCGTTCTTTTCCACCACTATCGAGATTTTCATGCGGTTCTCCCGACCTGTCTCCGTCCTGGGCCTGCGTGTTGATTGCGGCCTCGGCAGCTACCTTTACCTCTAGTGAGCGCCTCTCCTCTCTTTTAGCATACGGCTTAGAAACTCCCGTAGTTCTTACACATTTAACAGCTCCTTGCTTCTCCTCCAAGAGCTCCTGCTTTCAACTGGTGGGCAGCTTGACGGCAACTCGACCACGTACCAACGGCACAAAACAACCGCCCACCTTACCTTTGAAGCCGAGGACACTTGCCTCGTTCATTTTCCAGGCTTCACGCTAGAAAGACGCAGCACTCATTTCTATTGGGACGTGTCAGTGCTGCTTGCCTCTTCGTGGCGGCCTTTGCTTGGCCAAGGGAGAGTGGAACAATCTCCAGCGTACTCACCTCCGTATCTCTTGAAGGCTTCGCATGACCTCCGCTCCTCCAGTTTTCATAACAGTCAATCTTTCGCCGACTTTCTTTTGCCCTTGCACAGAAAGCACATCGGACTGTCTGTGTTACCAGCGGCCAGCGATCCAAAGGTACGCAGAACCGTGCACTTCTGGATAAGCAACTCACCGAAGCGCTAGCGCATTTATGCCAGTTCATCAGGCTTTTGCCAATAGACCAGGATAATCTGATAAATCATTCTTAATACGACAATACTGGTGCTAGGCCAGCTGACTGCAACAGACGGCAGAGCGTGTGTGACTTCGCATAGCCCCTTCCAACATTGCTGCTGCCAAAGCTAGAAACGTCAGTGGGCAAGCACTACGAAGCAAAATCAAAATGAGGCGGCAGAGATCGCGAGACATTAGAGTATGTGTGTTACATTCCTCCGTGGCGCCGAAACCTTCCTTGCATCTGAGCGGAACGCTCGATCCAACGTTTCTTATCGCGCTATCGCGCAATTTCGCACAATTAGTTTGTCGATTTCATTATTCGAGAGAGGCCGCTTTATGCGAGTAGCCTGGCTAAAGGTACAATGTGGGGAGGGATCGACTCGGCACGGAATGTGTCGTCCTGCCTGGGTAACAGGCAGAAATATTTGCAAATCCGAACAGTGTCGCAATTATCTTGAAATAACATTGCCCTAAAAGCAAAATTTTCAAGCAATGCATTGGATATTTAGCGTGAGCACCGACAATGGAAAACTTGAACGTGAGGTTGGGCCTTACGTTGGGCGCAGCCAAACCCCTCCCCAGGCCTCCAGCCCCTCGTCTTTCTCACCTTCCATCAGTCCCCGCCGACGTATATGGAATGTTAAATCCTGCCTTGCCAAATGTTCAGCAAGCATTGCGCATATGCGTGCTGACTTCACGATTACTCCTCGGCTTTTAACCGCAGCGGTTTCGAATCTCCAATTACACTATACTCTAAAATTGGAATCTAATCTGCGTAGTGTCTCACTTTTACACATTCGTATATAATCCAAAATATGCGATTCTAACATTTAAGCATTTTCGGTGAAACCTGGGCCTACAGTTTAGTTTGCACTGCGTGCTATAGTGGAGAGCCTCCCGGGGAACTTCGTTTTGCATTCATAATCTCACGAGCACTGTGCTCAGTAGGCAGCGCCTGCACTTGCACTAGCAGGATGACGAAGATTTCTTATCGAAGGAAAAGTGTTATTAGCCTGAGAATTTACACTTTACACAACAGAAGATAAGTATTTGAGAGCTTTAGAACGACGCGCGCCCTACTGCAAAGGACTGCTCCATTTTACAGGGCGGGAGCGGCGCGTGGTGCCATTGCGTTGCCCCATTTCGATTCCTGTTCAGAAAACTTGAAACAATTTTATTTCAGCTCACTGGCTGAACACTAGGGATTGCAATGAGAAACTTTTTTCCCTGAAGCACCTTTACCAGCGGTGGCTTGCTTGGAGATCTCCTCCAGGAGCAGTAGAGGAAAAAGGCCTTTCGAGCCCTGAAAGTCAACAGCTGGTCCTTCCCAACTGACCGCACACGATTCAAGCAGTAATTTTCCGTGTAAAATAACGCGGCAAGCGCAAACTTTTTGCATCCGCAGAACACGCCCCGCTTCACTCGTAGAGACTTGAGGGAAGCTGCAAGCATTCAATTGATGCAGCAAAATCGCGGACACGCGCTCAAAGATATGACCTCTACCAAAAGAAGACGCTTTTAAGTTTGTGTTTTCGCAGGCATCGTGGAGCTTTGCCCGTGTTTCGACGACACAGGTTCTCTTCCAGTCCCACAGGGTGTGCTGACCCTGTTAAAGAACCTATTCAGCGCTTCATCAGGTAGTAAAGATGGGAGAAGGGTCGTCTATTCCAAGAAATGCTAAACCTATGCCAAGTCTGATGCTGGATGGGTCCTCTCAAATTCCTGCTGAGGCCCAGGACTTGAAGCGAAAAGCAATGATTCGTGGCGAGCTCTCTTATAGACCTAGTTTCTTCACGGTTGTGGTTTTTGTAACCATTGCTTTTCTGATGTTGAAATGCGCCGTACATTTAGCTGCACATCGACCAAAGTCTGTAAGGTTTCTTGCTGGAGGTGACAACGAACAGCTAATACCTCTTCTGGCGGATGTAAGCGCAAATCACCTCATCTAGACTCACAAGTGATATTTTTTTTTTTACGCTGACTGGTATGCAGCCATTGCACATAGTGCTGACTGCGTTTTCCCAAGGGTTCTTCTGGGAGTGACGAGTGCGACGGAGAAGGAAGTAGAGGCGCGTCAGGTGCCCGTCCAAAAGAAGGCAGGCGGAACCAAAGACTCGGCTGGAAGCTTTGGAAGACCGGGACCCCAACGCCAAAATACAAAAGGCAAAAAGACGATGACGACAGTTCGCCTCTCCAGAAGCCTTCTACTATGAAGGAACCGGAGCAAGAAGACAATGACGACAGCTCGCGTCTGCCGAAGCCTTCCACTTCGAAGGAACCCAAAGATACCAGCAGAAGGCCGCCGACTTTTCCTTTGCCGAAGCCTTCTACTTCGAAGGAACCTGAAGATGCCAGCAGAAGGCCGCCAACTTTCCCACAAAGGGGCGGAAGGAGCAGACTAACTATTAAGGGCATGAAAGTTGGAGATCCAGGATCTTCTCACTACGAAGAAATATCTCTTCCCTTTAGCCACCCATTGATTGGAGTTGGGAAAGTAAGTTTGGTATGATGCTAGCAGTTGTCAGGAGCCTTCTCAGGAAGTAACCTTGTTCGGTGTGAATTTCTGCAGGTCACTATTTTCTTTTGTGCTGTTGCTTCCGTTTGTTGGCTGCTGCGTGGTTGGAATGACAACAGTTGGTCTCGCATGCCTGACTTCTAGACTCTGTACGAACTTTTTCTTTCAGAAGTACCGAGGCCTGCGAAATATTATGGAAAAAGCTGGAACTACTGCAAGTTCTATCTGTTTTCCCCACAAGAAAATTGTTCACAGTAAGATAGTTGAATAGGCTCAAATTAAAAGCCTGGCCCTGGAGAGAAGGCTGGAGACGATTCTGATCAAGTGTCTTGGAACATTGGCTTGCAAGTCGACCCGCTGTTCTGCATAAACATTGTCCAAAGAGTAGCTTGGAACATGTTTTGCAGCTCATTACACGGCATGGGTTTCGACTGATGGTGGGGAAGAAATTGAAGTTCATATTGAACTAGAAGAGATAGTAAGCAGCTTGAGTGCTACTGGCCTTCACGAGCTTCATGTCTAGCGCTCTTCACGAGTTGCCTCTGCCCAGCGCTCACATCAATGCGTACAGCACAGAGGAGTGGGCAAGGCACCGATATGGGAGAGAAACGCATTTAATCACCTCTACCATTTTTGTTTACAGGGCATGAAGAGGGCCAGCCCGTGGACTCGGCTCAAAATGCTCCTTTCTCTAACTAGATTTGACCACCGACATGTCCGAAAAGCAAACATCTAGCCACCTTTCGGCTGTTGCTGCGCGTGGACGGAAGTTGGGCTGACTGTAACGCATCATGGTGCTGTGTTGTCATTTCTTGCTTGTGGGCGTGCAGTTTAGACGCGACGTGGAAGCTTCGCTCGAAAAAATGGTTGCCAATGTCCTTAGGGATGTTGAAGAAGGCACTTGTGGGCGCAGCGCGAAATTTTAAAGAAAATTGCAGGCTTCTTGATGTCTTATCAGCACCTGATAGTCCATTCGAGACAGACAGCTCTGGTAAACTGTGGGTTGGCTATATGTTTTCTCCCACTGAAATACTGCCCAGTGAGCGTTTGTCGTATTTTGTGTGGAGGCTTTGTCGTGTCTTGCAGCCCCAGCGAGCAGGAGAAGCAGCGCCTCCATGGAGCTCCACAGGCCAGATGGTACAGTTTGCAAGGGTCCAGTTTTGCTCAAAGTCTACGGTAAGCTCTGTATGAAATCTAGAGAGTTACTTGGAGCATGGCTAGTCACAGCACTGCCTACTTTTTGAGTTAAACTCAAGCTCAAGAAAGAAATGAAACCCGCTACAACTACTGCATATTTCTAGTTTAAATTCCTTTCGAATGATTGTGATTTCTCAGCTGCACCCTCCAGCCGGAAACCAGAAACAACCGGCGAATAATTATTGGAGTTTTTAGTTCGCCAAGGCCAACGCGAGCGTTGCACATGGCTGTGAGGCCCTTTCAAATTTGTGAAGGATTTTTATTTTCGAGGCGCTTGTGGCGTGGTATATTGAATTAATTGCGCGAGGAATTCATGCCTTGCAAGTAGCCAGTTATGGTCATTACCTTGCGTTCCTATTGTCGGCCTTTTGTCATATTGTTTAAATTACACTGAGGTATTTTGTGCGAATTTTCCTTCAACAGCCTTCCGACAGGCATAACTGTAGTTTTCAAAGACAAAACTAAGTTACTGGGGGCGGCCTATTCACTACATGATTACGTGTATAGTTCAGCGTTCTGCAATACCGGCGGCTCAAACTGATGAGAAAGGAGTGTTCTTTTTGTGGAACGCAACGTATGTTCTATTCAAAAGCTTGCATTCGCTACCTTCTTCCAGACGGAGACGCAAGCAGGTCAACAGCTTCCGTTTTGAAGTAGTGCGGAAAAGTGCAGAAAATAGTCCACGTCCGACTCCATAAGCACAGAGCGTTCCGCGAACTAGGGCGCACCGGGCGTGCTCATTGCACTCCGCATGATCTGATGCCCGCGTTGGCCCACGCGTGCACATGCACACACTTGGCGTTTGGCTTGCCATTTTGTTTTGGGACTGCAGACCGGCAGCACTAATTTCGCACTGCTTGCGAACGCGCGAAATCCTAGGCCCTGTGGGCAGCAGTGAGTGAAAATGTCATCTGCATGTTAATACACGCAGCTTAAACGGGAGTGCATTTGCATGCACCCTTGCCAGTTTTGGGACGAAAAAAACACAGGAACAATGACAGTAGAATATATTAGCAAATATAATGGCAGCATAACTTATCGAAATACCCGTGGAAGCCTCAGGAGTCTCACTGCTTCGTTAGCCTCTTTCACAGGTCAGCATTTCCTTCAGGGCTTTTAAAATGCATGACAGCAATCTTTGCAATCGCAGGGAAATTTATATATAGGTCATTGAAAGAAACTCGACCACTGAAGATGGGCATTTGGAAAGCCAACAATGCTTGAGCAGACTGCCCGAAGAGGGGTCTTGGGGACAGACATGCCACCAAGTTGCTGTTCCATCGCTCAGTTGTTCCTTTCGTCGTCATTTGATGCTATTTAGAGGAATCTTACACCATATTCCGTATCGCGGCGCTCCAGCTTGCTACAAGGCACGTTTGCGAGGTCACTAACTGATGGAGTTGTCTTTGGGGTCAGGTCAAGCCGAGTTTTCGAACTTGAAGAATATTCCCCATGAATAAATAAGTAACTCAAAGCTAAGCGGGTGAAAAAAAGATATATATCCAGTTCAAGGGATACCTGATGATACAATCTTCGGCGCTAGTCACTGCGGCCCCACACCATCCCCTTTTGTGTACAGTTTGAGTAAGGAGCAAAAACCTCCATACTTCGCTATTTTATGGTAAATTGTATGCATTTAGCATGCAGACACCAGGCTTATGTCGCAACATTCGCGGTTGTGAAGCCCAAGCTTCCCCGCCCTCCTGCACCCACCCAGCCCAGCAGTCTGTGCTCTCTGGCGTGGCCTTCTCTACTTGTTCACAGAAATATAAATTTCCCTTATTATCTCCAGCATAATTCATTTTGAAGAAGAACCTCAATGCAGTGATCATGCTGCAGTGCTGCGGGGCCAAAACTGCCTGCTAGGAGAACCATACCCTGAATCTTCCTGGACACATCCGAAGGATTCAGAAGACAAATCTGGTTCTCTGTTGGAACCAGCCACAAAAATAGTGTCTCGAGTGAATATAATCAATATAGGGCCTTTCACTTTGAGGCCTTCAAGAGCCAACTTGCGTCTTTAAGGCTCTGCCTAACTGAAGAGCAAGCAGCTAACCCCTTGCTCTCAAAATATCACTGCTGTTCAAATGCCAACCAACAGCGTGCGGAATAATGATACGGAACAGGAAAAACAAAATTTGTTTGGTTGGATTGTCTGTAGAGCGGTGGTTGAATCGCGAAGATGTGGACTTCGGGAATCCTGCCCTGTTGTAACGGATCGCTCTGCCTCTGAGGCTTGCGCCCAGCGCAAAGTGCAGAATACAGAGGCATACGCTTCTGTTTATGGCCTTCGAGTTAAGTCACTCCAATTAGCATGCACATTAATCAGTTATTCGCCCTGAATATAGCCTTTTTGTGCGCATCTGGGGGACAAGAAGACCTTCCACGAGGCATTTGGGGACAAAAGAGACATGGCCGCAGATTGTAACACCTTGCACTATGAGCACTTGGCTTCCCAAAACTAAGAATCCAAACCCAAAGAACTTCCAGTCTTAATTTAAATACCCAGGCAAGCCTAGAGTGGTGGAAGGAAGCGAAAACAGACTCCTTTAGCTCTCCGGTGCCCTCCCTGGCAGCACCATCTTCCTGAGGGGGGACGGCATTCACAGCTGCTTAAGAACGGCTACCAGTGCCGACTTGCCCAGTAAGTGTTTATATGTAGCAGGAATAGATTTATTCACGAGCTTCTTTTGCCTAACTATAGAGGCAAATGTTCTAACTGGACAGCCCACAGCGTACTTTAAAGACCTTCATTGTACTGTCTCAGGAAGCAACGATGAACCCAAAAATGGACTTTTCCGAGGATATCCAGCTAAGTACCAGTCTAAAGCTGGATAATCAGGGCGGAAATGACAAGCTATTGCGGGGACGGAGGGTTGGTGGCCTGCAGGCATACTTCGTAGCTCTCGCCATTTCAATTGCACTTGTATATGTAGTTTCGAAGTGCGCCGCGCGTATAGAGGAATATTCCTCATGGCGCGTTAGGCGTCTTTCAGAGAAGGATGAAGACTCGAAAGATTCAAATCTGGTGAGCGCGAAAACAGTTAGTACTTCAGTCTTCACAACTGCAAGTTTTAACAAACTTTTAGTGCATCATATGTGACTGGCGCATATTGCCTTCTTTGGGATTCTATTAGGACCCCACTGAAGCAGAATGTGTCGAATTGAGGAGTGGAGCCGCATCAGGAGGAAGCTCTCGTTGGAACTGGCCCTTCTGGCAGAGAACCCAACCAAAATCTGGGTTTCAAAAGGTAGGAATGGAAGACCCTTACGAAGACGATACCGAGCATGCAACATCTGGTACAGGTGCAACTGCAAGCAAGCGGCCTGCCGGGGTATCAACTGCTCCTCAGGAGGGCCAGGAAGGAGGCAGCTCGGGGCAACGAAACTCTTGGAGCTTCCCTTCTCTTCCATTCGGTGCACAACGCCAAGGGTTTCAAAGAGTGGAATGCAAAGGCTGTGATGATGACGATGTGCCTTCGGCATCCTCTGGGCAGCGTCCGACTTCGAGCACTAGCCCTTTGCACACTGGCGCTTCTCGCCAAGGCTCTGAAAACGCAGAACTAGGTCCCTCAGAAGACGATGCACAGGCGGGGCCTTCGACATCTGCTGCGCACGAAAATTCCCGTACACAACCAGAAGGAGCACTAGATTTCCAAGGGAAGCACGGGCGGCGGCATCAAACTCTGCTTCGGCTTGGAGACGTGACCTCTCCTCATTACTTGAATTTGGGCGGCAAACCCGACTGGCGGAGGCTTAAAGAGGATTGGGTACGCTGTTGAACTTACCTGCGCTGCCTGGACGCCCTTGACCGACTGAGCAAACCATTTTGCACCTTTCTGAAACCCGTTTTGTGTGGAAGTTGGAAATGGATCGGCGCAAAAGATGGTTGCATGTCTTTGTTGGTCGGAATTGAAGCAGCTGACACTTTACGTGTGACAGCGTATGTTAATTTGCTATTCCGATTCTGCCTACGTTCTTTTTCTATTACCTATTCCAGGGGCAGGGAGAAGTGCAACGGATGCTGGAGAGTTTCGGTACTACTGCAGGGAGTTTTTGTTTCCCACACGAGGGAATGTTCAAAGGTCAGTTAGGAAGTCTCGTTTCTAACCTGAATCAAAAAGAAAGGCAACAACGCACCTAGTTGTGAAACCGGCTTAGTCTAAATTGTGGCTTGAATTCCTGCGGAGCCTGCTTGCGAGGTAATCTCACTCCACAACACATATGTGTTCCCTTAGCTGTTTTGAAAGTCTTGCAGCCTGCTTGGTCGCGACGCATAGTATCCCTGGTGGCGATGAAGTGACTATTAGTGCTAGGATAACAGAGCTTGTAAGTAATGCAATGCCTAGTGTGTTTCTGAATCCTATGCAACCTGTAAGTGATTCAGAGCTGATGACCCGAAGAGGCACAAAAAAAGCTGCGAAACGTTTCCTTGGGATTAGCGGCGCTGGTGCTTGGTTTTGTTTTTTCAGCAAAGCGTCAACACGCCAACTCTGTTGCGTCTGGGAAGATTCATGTCGCGTGGTTCCTGTTCCCATCAACATGTGCGTAAGATGCCTCCCCTAACATTTGGCAATTGGCCGCGTGGCTTAACAGCGGCCAGGCCGGCTGCTGTGAATCATGCCGCTCTTCCGACAGCTTGCGTGTGGCTCATGTGTGGGCGTGCAGTTTCAGCGCGACGTAACGTTAGTAGCTGAGGAAATGGCGAGTATTTGTTTGGAGGACGCCAAAAAGAGTATTCGTGCGTTCAGTGCAGTAGCTTGAAGTCGAAGTTATCTCTCTTACAGTTTTACTGCTGTTCGCCCAGCATGTTCATGTGCCGAAAGGCCGTTTAATTCAAAAGCAATTTCAAGTTCAATTTAAGCGCTTGAAGGACATGTAAGCTTGTAGACGTAAAGCATTGCGTTCGCTTGCAGCAATGGAAGAAAAAACAACCCACTTGCATACTGTTTTGGAGAGGCCATCCTCCGTGGCGTGCACAGGAAAGGTTTTAGTTGAGGTTTTCAGTAAGCTCTTAAAGGCAGCATCCTCTTTAAAGGCTTTTACAAACAAGTTCGACTTTGCATGAATTTGAACGGCTCATCCAGCTGAAGAATTGGGTGTAGGAAATAAGATCAAAGCTTGGCACAATCATGGAACGTAGCCGCGCTCAACTATATCTTTGACAATATTTTCAAGTGCGGTGTTTACCTGTGCTGTTCGCAGTCAGTCAGTCGACGCCAGGGGCTTCAGCGGCAGTTCAGTGAGCCTCAGGACTTGTCAACTATTTTTGCCTTCGTTTAGGGAGCCTAAAATTGGCCTATATTAATCGGAAGCGTAATATGGATGTGCGGCTTTTTTTCACGTTACTTCTAAGAGCTTGACTGCATCATAGTCAGGCGGTGGTGGCCGGACGGAGACTGGTAGTGCAGCTGTGGGATCCCACTTAGAGTCTGTGTTCGGTATTTTATCAAGGCAACCTTTTTTATAGTTTCCCGACAGACACTGCTTAAATTTTCACCGCAGGTATGCTCCTGCTGGAGCGTTTCGATAGACGGAAGTGCTATTTGAGGCTTAAGGTGTCCTTAGGCAGTCCAGAGAGCTCACAACTTCATGTGCAGGCGTTGCTCTTAATCCAGGTGCTGCCGACCCCTAGAGCGCAACTAAATCCTTCAAGGATAAGGAAAGACTGAAAGTTTTGTGATGTATAGTGAAAAATAGAGCTCCCACCTAGTCTTTTAGTCTCACTGGTGATCCATTCGGCTTCAAATGCAGCCTGTTAATCAAAATGCGAAAGCATGGCCAAGCAGACGGGTCAAAGTGAGCGTACAGCCTAAGTTTGGTACCGAAGATCTCTTTATTCAGTGGAAATTTATCTTTGAAGCTGGCGCATCCCACACAGATTAGCGGCGTGCTAGGATGGCTGCGGCTGGTTTAGGGGGCCTGCAGCCCCTGTAGACGAGCCGGGGGCGATTCTATATTGAATTCGGCCTGCCTTTGATCTTTACGCTGCTTACACTCTGAAATCATTTCAACGGCTCAGCATGCTGAGCTCTAAGAAAAAGTGTCCTTTGTTAGATTGTCAGCCGACCTCACACATAGGTCCATTTCTTCGTCTTGGGGCATCTTCACGCATTGTTTGCAATCAGTCCAGTAAACTTTGCACTTGGAAATACACCCGCCCAGTAGAGGGCTGTGAAGCTTTGCAAAGTCTACGGGAGGTATTGGCGTGGAACAGTATTGGTTTGCAATACAAAAGGAGCTGGGCACGCTTGTGTCAAAGGGTGTCACTCACTATCAGTTAGAGGCCTCGGTGTTAATGCTGGCTACAGGTGTAGCTGGTATGTAAGCGGCCACTGGGTTTTCAAGGTAGTCGGCGCACATTCCTGCAAGGCCACAGTTGGGGAAGCTGGGAACAGTATATTAGGCCGCAGTGAGGAAAGCTGGGAACCGTTTACTTTTAAAGTTCTGAAAAAAGAAACTGTGCCGCGAGTCCTCGTTAGATACCGTGTTTAACGGGCTAAGACACATCCATGGGTTCAGCCAGTTGTAGCTCGATCGTGCTAGCAACTTTGCCAGCAATCTGCACCGAACCGCTGCAATAGTCATGAGGTCTTTCACGTAAAAATCTTGTGCGCGTACGAGGGAGCAGTAAAGCTCCATCACTTGCCGATGAACACAGTAGCCTACCACTTTTCAGTCAGAAGACTCTTGAGGCGTAGTTTACACGTTCCGTCGACACAGGTGGAAAACTCGCATTATCTGTTGCGTCTCCACCAATTTATTTTGCAGTGTCTAAGCTCACCGCGAATTTTAGGCGCAATTTTCTCACAAACTGGGGACAAAACAACAGAGGACGCAAAACCAGGCTACAGGAAGCTTTACAGGAAAGCCGCAGAAGTTTCGCTTTTGGACCATGGTTTTGTAAGCTCCATATATCTTTGCTCCATACATATTTGGTCGCATGTTAGCAGAGTTTATAAATTTCTGCAGCGTAAGCGCCATAAAAGCAGCAACGTAGCTGTTTTGCGTTTATGGTGAGGGGTGTTTTCCGACGCCGACGATATGCAGAGGACGAACATGAAAACTACGTGTTCCTGGGACTGCAAGGTTCCTTTCAGCAGGAATTCATAAATAATTTCGTGCTGCCTTACTTGATCTTGCGTCAATTGGCGACGGAAGGCTGCTCGCCGACTTGTCGACCCGCTTCAAATGTTCTCGGCACGCCTCCTAGCAGTCGTGCCTCTGCTCAACCGAATTTATGCCTTATCCTCTGGAATCTCTGCCTCCAAAATAGGATCAGAAGGCTTATTGCGCTTCTTACATGCTAAAACGCTTAGGACGAGTCGCGCGCCCACTGGCAAATTGAGTCCCAAAGTTCCCCGGATCTGGTCAAGCGCCAAGTGCCTCCCGCCGCTGAAAACGAGAGGAAAAGGCTGGCCGTCATTATGCGCTCTTCTCAGGCAAAATCGAATTTCCGCGCATGTTTGGGGAGAGGGCGCAGTGACGGCATGAGGATAGAGAACCGCCAGAGTCGTGTTCTTGATACGAAAGTATCCCCAATAGCAACGGCAAGATTTTCATGTGTCCCGAAAATCTGGCTGCGGCGCCCTATGTTTGTTGACAAATGCATAATCGAAAATATTTCACGGAATTACACTAGCTATTTCGGCAATAGTGAAGCGCCGGCTCTACTGGATGGAAAGCCGAGGTTACTGGAATGCCGATGCGAGACGCTGGCTGAAGTCAGAGTCTTCGCTACAAAGAACATGCCATTGATGAGAGCAAGACAAATATGCCTGTCTTTGAGCCATCGTTTTTAATATCAACTGCAGCTCAGAGGCGGATTATTCATCAATGTACTGCGAAGGCTTTGCAATAATTTACCTGTTGTCTCAATTTTACGGCCTCGAAGATAGGTGGCGGACAGTTGCTACCTCTGAAACCCACCCTTCACAGTCACTTAAAGTGTGAAACAAATCAAAGAAACTTAAAAATATAGGAATCGAGACCTAATGTAGTCTGAGTTCAGAGCGGATGCTGTTGCAGTTTCCCCGGAGAGGGAGTAGAACCAGTCCACAGGACTTCGTCATCAGCCTTGACGATGTGGGGTGAACAAGTCGCCTCCATACCTTTATTCCTACATGCCTGATAACAAAGAACCCTTTGTTTCTGTGTCTTTTGGGTTCATTCGTCCCGCTTTGCCGACGAAGCGCTCAACTGTTGGCCAGTGGAAGAGTGTGATGCGGGGTGCTTGAGTTGCCGCCAGGGCGCTCATAGCCGCGTAGATCTTCAACGTCTGGTTAATACCTCATGTTTCCGTAATGTGCAGCTTAGTTGGTAAAGTTTTTGTCGTGGTCTCCTCCAGGCCTCTTTTTCGAAAAGATGAGCAACGTATTCGAGCCTACGGAAACAGGCTTAAGCGTGAGCTTACGAAATGATGGCGTGGTACCTGTTGATATGGACAGTCTAGAGATGCACGAACTTTACTCTGACTCAAAGAAAACGGGCTCTGTTGCTCGACCGCGGAAAAAGCTATTCTTCGTTCCAACATTTTTCGCTGCTGTCGCTTTTTGTATTTTCGTGGGACTTTTGAAGCAGCGACTGCATCAATCAGCTGACTCAACTGCTAAAGCTCTGCGGGTTTCTGATATTCGACCTCCCGCAACTATCTCGGGGCGTTGGACACACCGGCAACTGCCCGCTCAGTATGATGAATGGGGGCTGCCAACGATAGCACACTTTGAAGAGACCCTCTCCCCAACTCTGAAACAAGGAAAAGATGCCATTGCCCAGGCAATTGCACATTCCGAATCAAAGAAGAGCAGCAGCCTCTCTGTAGACCCAGCTAACAGACAGCATCTTGCTGCGAGAACTTTATCGAACGACAAGTCAGATTCACTGCTGGGGATGACGCTTGAGCTCGAAGATGTAGTCCCATTCAAACGACGTGCAGAGAACAAACCTGTGCCTAGCAAAATGCGCATTACAAAGGTTGTAGGCTCGGACCCCTCCGGCCTGCTTGTTCTGGCAGAGGACGTCAAGTCCCGGCAGCTGTACACCATGCGCGTTTGCATAATGCAAGCTCCTCTGGCGTCGGAATTCCCCGACAGCGAGTCGCTCTTTGAAACAATTTCGTATTGGAATGAAATTGACGACAAAGTGGTCAGTCAAATCTCCAAGAGCACTCCAGAGGGCGAGGACGATTCTCAGCAAATTGCCACCATTCCTATTTACACGGCAAATGTTGCAGGTGCAACAGACGCTACTGTAATTAATGGGAGCTACGTTTTTGGTCAAGTGTACCTTCTGGAAGAGTTGCACGGAAGCATGCAGACTTTGGATCTGAAAGGCGAAGAACTTCTGCCGCAAACCCACGAATACATTGGTAGCCGCTTGTTGCAGGTCTTCCTTAAATTGCAGAAGGCAGGAATAAGCAGTGCGGCTGTGGACTGGAGCAATATCTTTGTGCGTCCCGACGGTTCTTTCGTTGTGAGCGGCTTTCGCTCCTCCTCCCCCTTCGGGTGGCCCTACGGGCCTTTTGCTGCGTTCAATCTGGAAAGATCTGAGCCGCAGCTAGTTCTCTCGATTTTTCGTTCCCTAGAAACAAGCGAGTCCTGTGTATCTCACCCTGCCGTTGACATGTGGCTTCTTGGGACACTCCTGTACGAGTTGTTCACAAAGGGAGAATCTGCCTATGGCATGGATGAGTGGTACGAAATGGAGGACTCGAGGAAGCTGGCAAAAGGACTGCTTGAAAGGAAAACTAGATCTGAAGTCTTGCGGCCACAGCTGGAAGCTGCAAATGTTCCCGAAAGGTGGTTAGAGCTTATCTTGCGCTTGCTGGAGCCCGAAAGAGTCAACAGGATTACTGCTTTTGGAATTATGAAGGAGTTCCCCGATCTTGCGCAACATATATCGCACAGGCTATCTGAGTAGTTCGTATGTGACTTAGAATGCATCTGCATCACTTGAATTGGCCTGCGCCTCAGTCGCAGTAGGCATAGCTGTTTTTGGCTCACTTATTCGCTGCCTGTTTGCGAGCTTCGAGCTGTCCAAAAAGCCACCAAAGTCTCACAACCAGCTCCACGGATTCGCATACACCAAAATGGAAAAAATTTGTAATGTGTGAAATTGTGGCGAAATTTGCCCACGTAAAGTAGTAGCGGTCCTCAGAGTCTAACCACCTGTGTCATATGCCGTGCCAATCGTATGGCATCGCGAATGCAAGGAGTTAAGAGCCTTCACAATGCAATGGACTTTTGTCTACAGCTCATCATTTGTACGGCATTACAGCAAAGAGGCCAGCCACTCCGCTTCCCAGCTCAAGAACTTGAATACATTGGATGTATGTGAAGCAGCTCGCCACTTGTGCTTCACCCCCAGAGATTCCTCAACTCCATGATGAAAAAAGGTCGCCCAACCTTCCAGTTTTGTAATCTTGGAGATCATGGGCTTGTTGACCTCGGGAGTGCAAGGGACCTTCATTCACGCACTGGTCATCTGTGTTTAAACCAGGCTCATACTTCTCTAGCTGCGTGGTATCGTGGCAATGTTATAAAATTTTGTGGTAGCATGACTAGGAGGGGCTTTGCCCACTGGTTCAGGCAACAATATTTTGCGTGACAGAATGGCTACGAAGTATCTGAATGAGTGTCGCGCTAAGGCATTTCGCTAGTGCTTGCCTGCTAGGTTGTTGAGGGCCTGTCTGCTGCCATCAAGCTTGTACCGTTGAGTTTTGCCGGTATCTGCTTGCTGGTCTGTGGGTGAATAGCTTCGCGACTGCTGCGCTAGGGAAACTGCGCGGCAGCAGAGTGGTGGCAGGAGGGAGGAAGGCCAGCTAGATTCCGAGTGTAACATGCAAGCTGCGGGAAAGGACAGCCACGACATATGGCGCATGTCATATGTCGTCCGAATCAGGTAGTCAGCGCCAGCTTTCTATTCCAACACGCCATGGTCCTTGTTTCCGGTTGTTGGAAACGCAACGAAGCCATGGAAACTTAGCACTGGCTCGCGCCTTGCGCTGGCTAACGGGCGCACGTTCTGTGCACTGGCCCGAAACAGTGCTCCGCAACCCTCGCAATCAGCCTGTCAGGATTTTTTATTATCGGCGGGCGCGAAGCTGCACTACCAGCTGCAGCGCCACCCTCAACTTCGAACTTGTTCTCCCCCCAGCCCTCGGCGGCGGCTGAGCAACGGAAGTGGCGCTCGCGCACCGGTAGTCTTTTAGGCTGCTCGTTTCGCGGGCTTGCAAATTAACTCAACGAACTTTGTTGATAAGCCCGTGCAGAAAGCGAGGATCCGCGTGGACATGGCCTTCTAACACCTCTCTAGAGACAGAGTTTAGACAAGTATCTGCTAGACTTTTAATGAGGGAAGACTTTTATTCATAGCTCGGAAAAAGGAGCCTCATCTTCTGCTTTGTGCCACCATCTCAAGCGTCTTCCACTCTCCTCTGTTTGTGCCACCTCCCCACGCACCTTTTTGCAAAAGATACCAAGAACAGATTTTGAATATCTTATTGGTTTCAACTTTTCAAGTTTAATACAGTTCAATTGCTGTGCTGGCATTCCGTGCTAACAGCCATGGCCTCAGGTTTGCTTTCTTGAAAATTTCCCCAGATCGTTCTGTTTCTTGAATAGTTTAGTGGAAATATTCACTTTTATTTGTTTGAATTTATATCCTGTGCATGCGCCGTCAATGCATGAAGCTTCTCCCGTAGCCTCAGGCCTCGGACTATGTCTTCTGCAGCCACAGAAACACTGTGTTTCCAACTTGCAAATTTAGCAGCAGGAGATACACCTTGCTGCTTTTCTAGAAACTAAAAGAAAAAAGAAGCAAAATATGCAGCAAAAATACAATTCCCCCATTGGACCAACTCAGTCGTATGCTGGGGAGATTTTGCTAAAGCACAGTATTAGAGTTCGTAGCAGACACTGACAGCCCCCTAGGAGCTTGCAGGAGAGTCCAGAACTTTGGAATTAGGCAGTGTTCGTAGAAGGAAAATAGGGGCTTTTAAGGCTGTCAAATAGTGTTTAAATGCACAGTTCAAAAGGCACAGATAAGTATTCTTAGGCTAAGTGCAGAAGAAGTCTTTTCTGCGTTCGGCAGATCCGGAGAAGCAACATCCGCAACCAGAACACCGTTTCCGATATTGAAGTTGCAAAATGACCAAACTTGAAATTGAAACTCAAGAAGCCGAAAATACGCAATTTCTTGGCATTGTTGCGCTCTTGCATAAGTACTGTTTCATGCGACCCAGAAATGTACGGAAGAGCCAGAACCAAAGGATGAACAGGCATTTCAGATACTCCTAAGCCCTGCTACTCCTGTTGTGAAATATTTGCAACACCTAAAGCCTCTAATCCCTCTTTTTCAAAGTGTTTTATCAAGGAAAGCTGACCAATTTACTGGAAATCCAAACACTGTCCCGACTGTCCATACACTACACCACAGGAATACCCATGCCGTTCGATCCCGCACAGCCCGATCTAAAAGGGCGGCCAGTAGTTTGTTGGGGTCTTTTCTTAGCATTTTAGAACTTCTGCAAATGCATTTATAGGAAGTTTCCCTTTTTTTAATTTTATCGTGTGGAGGGGCCTCAAGACTGCCAGCCCCATTCCTTGGCTGCCACTCATCCCGCTAACATGGGGCTGGACCAGGCGGCTCTTGCATGCACTTGCAATGCTTGCGGCTTTTTGCGGGAGAATTCATATTTCAAGTTGAAGTGTGCTGGTAATATCTCTTTTGTGACAACAACGGAAGAGGGTGGGATCGAGAGCTAAGCCCAAGATGTGCCAAGAGCACATGCGAGGTACTTGGGGGCTGCTCGCGCGTGGCTCTGCGTAGGTTGATGGCCTTCGTCGCCGCTCTTTGCGGCAATCTTTTGCAAATTTTTGAAAGGTTTTGGCGAACTGGACTGGCCAGAGCTTGCATGCCCCCCTGGACTCCTAGTGGAAAGCTGAAAGCCCGCGAAGATGGCGGAGGCCTTTGAGCGCTTCAAGCGCTTCGAGTACAGACAAAACAGCAACCTTGTGCTGCAGCGAGACCCCTACCTCACGGGGGCCCCCGGGGGGGCCCACCAGGGGGAGCCCACGGGGGAGCCGGAGTCGCTGGCGGGGCGCAAGCTGTACCCCATGGGAGACAAGGCGGAGAGGGGTTTGAAGAAAGAAGAAAAGGAGAAGATTGGGAAAAGAAGAAACAAACTCAAGGAAGGAGGCATTGCCAAAAGAGCGAAACTCGTAACTCCCACAGTCCCCCCCCAGCAGTTGCTGCTGCTGCTGCTGCTGCGTCGCTGCGGCAGTTGCTGCAGCAGTTGTTGCTGCTGCGTCGCTGCAGCAGTTGCTGCTGCAGTTGCTGCTTCCGACTTGGAAATAATTTGCAAGTACTTTTTGTCGCAACAGTTTGCAAGTGCTGTTTGCTGCGAACTTTTCACAAAACAATACAATACTTGGACGGTTCCCTTCTGCTGCTCTCTGCATGCAAGTTGAATCGAATTCAAAGCAAACTGCTGCTGCTGCTGCTGCTGGGCAATTGCGAGTTGTTTGCGTTGTTGTTTGTTTGCTTTTTCAATTTTGCAGGACATAAAGAAAGGGTCAACTGTGCTGGACGCAGATGTAACTGAGAACTTCTTTTACCGGCCGACGACGCGCGCGACGAACCAGGTGTACGAACAGCTGCTGGTGCTGCTGCAGCAGCAGCTGGGGGACCAGCCAGACGAAGTGCTTCGGGGAGCAGCAGATGAAGTTTTGCAAGTTTTGAAAGAAGATGGACTCAAAGAAGGAGAAAGAAAAAGGGGAATTGAAGCTGTCTTGGGGCCCCTCACTCAAGAACGCTTCACAAAACTTTTCCAACTTTCCAAAAACATCACAGACTTCATGGGAGCTGACCAAGAAGGAGACGAAGCAGGTGCAAGGCCCCGCAGCTTTTGTCTTGTCTTTTTTTTGCATGCAGCAACTCCGCGATCTTTTGCAATGGAGAGGCCGTTTGCTGCTGCATGCATGCATGCACTTTGCCGTTTCGCCCCGCACTCCACAAGTTTGAAACCTTTTGCATTTTTGTTCACTTGCATTTAAGTGCAAAGAGAAGCAGCAACAATGCGCAGCAGCAGCAGCAGCAGCTGTGTCTGCTGGTTTCTTGAGTTCTTGAGCTATTCAGCCTGTGCCGCCGCAAATTTGCATGCGTTTTCCGCCACTTGAGCGAATAGTGAGGAGTGCATTTGCATGCAGGTTGAATAAGTTCAATTTGTGCTCATTTGTGCGCGAAAGGAGCACTTCGTTCACTTTCACTGAAAGAAGTTCCCACAGGCGCGCACTGCGTTTTTCGACTGTCACCTTTTGGCCGCAGGAGAGCCCGACGCCACGGCGGGAGTGGCTGTTGTTTTCGACGAAGAGGAAGAAGGCGAAGAGGACTACGACTATTCCGACATGGAGGCTGAGGGAGACGAAGAAGAAGATGAAGAAACGGAAGAACAAGAAGAAAAAGAAAAGACTTACTTGGCTGCGAAAAACCTGGACGAAGAAGAAGTCGACAACTCCGAGTCCCACTACTCGCTGGACGTTTCCAAAATTGACCCCCACTGGCTGCAGCGGGAACTGAACTCGGTGTTTGCAGATCCGAACCAAGCTGTAGCTACAGAGAAGGAAATCTTGTCCATTCTTCCCATTCCGGACATTCAGGAGTGCGAAAACAAGTTGGTGCTCATTTTGAAGTACGAAAACTTCGAACTCGCGAAGAAAATCCTGAAAAACAGGTGGAAGCTCTTCTACTGCATTCGCCTCGGACAGGCCCAAACCACCGAGGAAAAGGAGGGCATTCGGGAAGAAATGAAAAACTCCCAAGAAGGACAAGAAGTCCTCGAGCTCCTCGACGCCCTCACCTCCAGGCGCAACAAAGAAAAGGAAGTCACTCTCAACGTCCGCAAGGAGGCAGCAACACTTGCTGCCAAGGCCCAGGTAACCCCCGCTGCAGCGCATGCAGCTGTTTGGGGCTTTCTTTCACTCAGTAAACGCTGCTGCTGTCTGTGGCTGCGGTCAGTCCTGAAGTCTCTAGCGGGCTCTTGGCTGCGGGCGCAGCTGCGGGAAAGCGGCCGCGCACTTGAAACTAAGTGAACACCCCCGAATTCGGACCAAAGGTCCCGCTTAAGTTGATTTGTTTAGACACTTTTAAAAGTTTGCAACGTGTTCTGTCTGGAACAGGCGCGGGACGCCTCCCTCAGAGCCGCAGAGGCTGACGATGACGCCACCGCGCTGGGCGGAGGCTCCCACGGCGCCCCAGGCGGCCACGTGGGACCCTCTAGCCAAGCAGCTCAACGCAAACCAACGGGATCTGTTGACTTGCAAAGCATTGCGTTTCACCAGGGCAGCCACTTGATGGCGAACGCGAAGGTCAAACTGCCCGACGGAACTCAGCGCATTGAGACCAAGGTGGGCTGCAGCTCTAGCACCTCCTTCCCTCATTGCAAGCAAACCAAAGGTTCAACTTCTTTAGTTTGAAATATTATATTTATAGTTTCATTTTCTGCGTGAGTGCCGGTGAAGTGGGCCAGGGCAGGTTTCAGCTACAGTGGCAATCGACACTTTTTGCATAAATCTTTTAGTTCGCTGAGCAGTTCCGTCGGGTGTTCCCTGCCATGTTTGGCCTTTTGCGAATACCTTCTAGAGCCTGCCGATCCGGTTTTTTCATAATTTCATGAAAGAGAATTCGACAAACTGTTTGTTGGTCGTTTTTCAGAGTTATGACGAAGTGATTGTGCCCGCGCTGAAGCGGCCGGCCGATAAAACTGATGGCTTGCTGTCGGTGTCTTCGATGCCGGAGTGGAGCCAGCCGGCGTTTGCGGGGATTGGAGTTGACCGGCTTAATGCGCTGCAGTCGAAAGTTTATGACATTGCTTTCAACGCGTATGAGGAGAATGTGCTGCTTTGCGCTCCGACGGGAGCAGGGAAGACGAACGTGGCCATGTTGGCGATGCTGAACGTGATCGGACAGTACAGAAACGCAACAACTGGAGCCATCGACTTGAAGGGATTCAAAATCATTTACATTTCGCCCATGAAGGCGCTGGTGGCGGAGCAGGTCCAGGCGTTTTCGCAGCGGCTGCAGCCGTTCGGAATTTCCGTTCGGGAGCTGACTGGAGATGCTAATCTGACGAGGGAGAAGATTGAGGAAACTCAAGTCATTGTCACAACTCCGGAAAAGTGGGATATTATAACGAGAAAGGCCGGAGAGAGGGCATATACCCAGCTTGTTCGGCTCGTGATCATCGATGAAATCCACTTGTTGCATGACACCAGAGGCCCCGTACTGGAGGCTATAGTGGCGCGCACCATTCGTCAAATTGAAATGTCTCAAGAACACATTAGATTAGTGGGGCTTTCTGCAACTTTGCCCAACTACGAAGACGTGGCGGTGTTCCTGAGGGTTAAGCCGGAGAGGGGGCTGTTTGTTTTCGGCAATCACTACCGCCCAGTTCCTCTCAAACAAACTTACATTGGAATCAAAGACAAGAAGGCCATCCGGAGATACAACACGATGAATGATGTCACTTACGAAAAGGTTTGTTTTGATCGAAAGCGCCACTCTCTGCATTTCACTGAAAGCACACGATCTGAGCTGAATCTGCTGCAGCGGCTACTGCTAGGAATTGCAAATGTGAACAACAACGGCCTTTTTAGCTGCTGGGAGGCACTTGGTTTAGCTGGGGGACTTCAACTTAGTTAATGCATGCATGCGCTTTGTGCTGATGTACATGAGCTGCTGCTGCGGTGTTGCTGCTGCCTCTGCTTTCAGGTTCTGGAGTGCGCTGGGAAGAACCAAGTGCTCATCTTTGTGCACAGCCGCAAGGAAACAGTGAAGACGGCGAAGTTCATATGTGATGCAGCACTTCAAAAAGATACGCTACCTCGTTTTCTCCAGAGCTTTTCAGCAAGTCGGGAGATTCTGCAGGCGGAGGCGGAGGCAGTGAAGACGCAGGACTTGAAAGACTTGTTGCCATACGGCTTTGCCGTTCACCACGCGGGACTTCCCCGAACTGATAGGAAACTAGTTGAGGATTTGTTTGCTGACAGACATATTCAAGTTCTCGTGTCCACTGCGACTTTGGCTTGGGGTGTCAACCTTCCCGCCCACACGGTCATCATTAAAGGTCAGCATTACATGGATCTGTCGCGTCTGGACTTTTCTAAAGTGAATGAAAACGATAAACCACTAGAGTCATTGTCAGGATTCAAGTTATAGTGCAACGGTTAACCTGCTTTCCAGCGGCGCCCGTTAGTGTTCGTGTTTGCACATGCCTGCATGCTGCAAGCCACGTTCAAGTCAGTTACAGCTTTACGAACTTCATTTCGAAACATCTTTAAGGCATTTCAGCTTCTCGTGTCAGCCTCTTTTTTTGTTTTTTGCGGACTTCTGTTTTTGTTTTGTGCAGGAACTCAAGTTTATTTGCCGGAGAAGGGCGCGTGGTCGGAGTTGTCGCCGATGGACATTTTGCAAATGATGGGGCGCGCGGGAAGGCCGCAGTACGACACTGGGGGCCACGCCATCTTGATTACGCAGCACAGCGAACTTCAGTTTTATCTTTCTTTGAACAATCAACAATTGCCAATCGAATCGCAAATGATCCAGTGCCTTCCAGACATGCTCAATGCAGAGATTGTTCTGGGTAAGGCGAGGGAGCCGCAGCCTGCATGCATGCGCGAAAGGCTCTTTGCATGCAGCACTTGAACTTCGAATGCTGTCACAGTTAGCGAATTGTAAAGTCCGAATATTTTCAAACTCTCTTTGTTGTTCCTAACCCGGACAGTACTCTAAGTTTGACTTCATAATCCGGAATTTGGCAGAGTCGAGGGTGCACAAGAGGAGCATCACAAGAAGTGGCGCTGCAGCGTGCACGTTTTAATTTGCAAAAGGAATGAATGTTTAGATTTTTTCCTGTTTTTTTTGCATTTTTATTCAGGATCCGTAAGAAGCAGAGAAGATGCTGTGCACTGGCTGGGCTACACCTATTTGTATGTGCGCATGCTGAAGGCTCCATCGCTGTACGGCATTCCGCAGGAGATGGTGGTGGGGGACAAACTTTTGGAGCAATACTGCATTAACTTGGCGGACTCAGCATTAAAAACTTTAGATCGGCATTTTCTGATCAAATATGACAAGAGAACTGGAACGATTCACGTGACTGCGATGGGGAGAGTGGCGAGCCACTACTACATCAAGTACCAGACGATTGCAGTGTACAACGAGCATCTGAAACCAACTCTTTCGGATATTGAGCTTTTGAGGCTTTTCTCTCTTTCTTCGGAGTTCAAGTACATGCCTGTCAGAGAAGAAGAGAAACTGGAACTACAGAGGCTCATGGAGCGCGTTCCAATCCCCGTCAAGGGCTCCCCCGACGAGCCTTCTTCGAAAGTTAATGTTCTTCTGCAGGCTTACATCAGCAAGTTGAAGCTGGAGGGCTTTGCCATGATGGCCGACATGGTGTACGTACAGCAGAGCGCCAGCAGAATAATGCGGGCGATCTTCGACATCTGCTTGAGAAGAGGCTGGGCACAACTTGCAATAAGGGCACTTCAACTTTGCAACGAAGTCCAGGGCCGCATGTGGAGCACCATGACTCCCTTGCGCCAGTTCAAGGTCAGTCTTATTTAACTGAAGAATCTGTTTTTTGAAAGTCATTTCGCGGGATCTTGCGGATGCATTTTCAAGAAATGTTGCAATGTGTACCAGATGACTCCTTAGCGCTTTGGGGAGTCTTTCCCGTTGCAGTTTTTTGCATTTTTGCGTTTAAATATCGGTTTTATTTTGTTTATAAAGTGGTCAGCTGTACTTGGTTTCGGGAGTTGTTTGGCAATTGCATGCAGGTACTGCCTGAGGAGCTGCTGCGCAAAATTGAAAAGAAAGATCTGCCCTTTGACCGTTACTATGACTTGACTTCTACGGAAATAGGGGAACTTGTGCGTGTGCCGAAAATGGGCAAACTGCTGCACCGTTTGATTCACTCTTTCCCCAAGTTGGAACTTGCAGCTTTCGTGCAGCCGCTGAGCCGCTCCTGTCTCGTTGTGGAACTCACCATCACTCCGGACTTCCAGTGGGACCCCAAGATCCACGGAAACGGAGAAGTCTTTTGGATTATTGTTCACGATGTTGACTGCGAGCAAATTCTCCACCACGAGGTCTGCGAGTCTTGCATGCGCATGCGCTGATAGCGGCAGCCACGAACTTCCCGCCCGCGCCTTGCCGTTCCTCTGTGGGAGTTTGTTCCGAGTGTTTCACAAAATATAAATATATATATATTATAAGTGTTTTAAATCTTTTATTTTCTGCGTTTTCGTCTTTTGCGTCTTTTTAGATGTTCATTTTGCCGGCGTTTCAAGGCGAAGTCGAGCACACCCTCACCTTCACCTTGCCAGTCACCGACCCGATTCCCCCGAACTACTGCATTCGTGCAATATCGGATCGCTGGCTGCACTCCTCAGCTTCCCTTCCCATTTCGTTCAGAAACCTCATTTTGCCGGAGAAACCCATGCCGCATGCAGAGTTGCTGGACTTGCAGCCGCTGCCGGTTTCCTCTTTGCACGACAAGAAGGCCGAGGAGCTCTACAAGAAAGAGGGCATCAAAGCATTCAACCCTATTCAGACGCAGGTACACATCGCTGAGATCGAACTGTAACACATTTGGAAAGTAATTCAATTCGAAGTTGAAGTAGGACTCCCTGACTGTGCAGAAAACTGTTTTGTAGTGTTGCCTCTGTCGCTCTTGCTTTCCCGAAAGTGGCATTTTGCAGTTTCTTGTACCCGCGGTGCGGTATGCACGAAATACCCTTGTGAAGAAGAATATGCTTTTTTTGTTTCTGGAAACTTGTGCTACAATGGATGATACACGTGATGCGGTGATAGTGTTTACTTTGCTAATTATGTGTTGTTTGTTTCCGGGTCTTGTGCGCCAGGTCTTCTCCACTCTGTATTCAACGAACGAGCCAGTCTTGTTGTGCCTTCCGCCAACAAGTGGCAAAGAGATTTGCATTGAGTTTGCCATTTTGCGAATGCTGAAGACAGAGCCCGCCAGTGCCTGGAAAGCTGTTTATCTTGCCCCCTACTCATCTGTAGTCCAGGAAACGCTGCGGCAGTGGAGTTCCAAACTGGGCTCGGGCCTCGGACTCAAGATCTCAGAACTCACAGGCGACTTGCATGCAGATCTCAAGGTACTTTCTCCTTTTGAATTGTTTCGCGCGTCAGTAAACGCCGCATGTCAGTACATTTTGCTGCAAGTGTGGTGTTTTGAGAGTGCTGCGGGACACAGCAATGTGCAGCGTCTGCCATTCCGTTTGCTGTTTCAGCCTTTGCTTTTTTCTTTGTTCTGCTGCTTAGCTGCTTTTATTTGCTGCGGAAACGATTGCTGCTGCTAGAGAACAGTCAAACTGGGACGCGGGGCGCCTCTGGCATCATGTTCGTCTTTGAAAAGAGGGGATTCAACTTGCTCTGATGCACTCTTGGTGAATTATCTGGAAAGCTGTCTTTGCATGCATTTGCAGATTCTGGAACAGTCTCATATCGTGCTATCTACCCCGGACAAGTGGGACTTCTTATCACGGCGTTGGAAAACTCGGAAGGTTCTGCAGTCCATTCGCCTGTTGGTGGTGGACGATCTGCACTTGTTGAACTCCCCAGTTGGCTCCACTCTTGAAGTTTGTCTTTCTCGCATGCGATACATCTCAGCGCAGTTGCCTCAGCCTGTGCGCATTGTTGCTTGTGCCAATTCTCTTTCAAATGCCAAAGACGTGGCGGACTGGCTCGGCGTGTCGGCCACTGGTGAGGCGCGGAAAAGACCACATTTCGCGCAAAATACCATTTTATTCATCCCATTTTTAATTTCGTAGAAGTTTTTAAATGTATTTTTGCACTTGTTGGATCTCGAGATCCTCTCAGCGCCGGGAAGCGCAGGATCGACCGCTGTGCAAGAACCCTCGATTTCGGCCGAGTAATTAGACGAGCCACTGCAGATATGCGTCGCACTAGTGGAGTATTTATGTACTTATTTATTTATTTGTTTTATTTTGGAGTTATTTTCGCGTTTTTGTCCACGGGGCGTGCGGATTCAGGGCTGTTCAACTTCCACCCGAGCGTGCGCACAGTGCCTCTGGAGATTTCGCTGCACGGCTTCGACGTGTACAACCGCGAGGCGCGTTTGCTGGCCATGTCGCGGGCTGTGCACCAAGCCATAAAGTTGTACACAGCTCCGAGCGAAGACAGCCGCAGCCGCAGCAGCAGGAAGCTCAAGAACGTCTTGGTCTTCTGCTCCGACAGGAAGCAGTGCAGGCTCACGGCCATAGACCTTTTGCTGCAGACAGCCGCAGACGACCAGCCCAAGAAGTACCTCCACGTTTCAGGCAAGGCTGCAGCAACTGCTGCATGCAGCGAGCTCCTTCAACAGCCGTGCTGCGGATTCTTAGAGCGAAACAATGGGGCTTTCTCCCATATATTTGCCTCCATGCATGCATGCATGCAGCACATGCATGCGCATGCATGCATGCCTTCGGGCGTTCCCCTCTTCCGAGCGATCTCGGCTGTTTCGCGGCCTGTGACCGCCGCACCAACACACGCATGCACCCCTGCCTGCATGCATGCACCGGGTGCATGCACGCGTGCATGCATGCACCGGGTCCATGCACGCGTGCATGCATGCATGCATGCATGCATGCATGCATGCATGCATGCATGCATGCATGCATGCATGCATGCATGCATGCGCTGTGCGCGCAGACGAGACGATGAAGCAGTACACGTCGATAGTGCGGGACAAGATGCTGCTGGAGACGCTCTCTTACGGCGTGGGGCTGTACCACGCGGGGCTGTCTGCTGCTGAGCGGCTGCTGGTGCAGCAGCTGCACTGCAGCGGCGCCATTCAAGTTGTCGTGGCAGCAGAAGAGGCCGCCTGGGGCCTCCAAATGAGTTCCCACTTGGTCGTCATCGTCGACACCAAACGCTTCACCGAAAACGGGTCGGCCCGCACTTCAGTGCAAGTTTTCAGTGCAAGTTTTCAGTGCAGGTTTTCGCTTGAAGTTCTCATTGCAAGTTTTCATTGCAAGTTTTCACTGCAAGCTTTCAGTTCAAGTTTTCAGTTCAAGTTTTCCTTGCAAGTTTTCATTGCAAGTTTTCAGTGCAAGCTTTCGGTTTAAGTTTTCAGTTCAAGTTTTCAGTTCAAGTTTTCATTGCAAGTTTTCGATGCAAGTTTTCAGTTCGAGTTTTCAGTGCAAGTTTTCAGTTCCAGTTTTCATTGCAAGTTTTCAGTGCAAGTTTTCAGTGCAAGTTTTCATTGCAAGTTTTCGGTGCAAGTTTTCAGTTCAAGTTTTCAGTGCAAGCTTTCACTTGAAGTTTTCATTGCAAGTTTTCATTGCAAGTTTTCATTGCAAGTTTTCAGTTCACGTTTTCAGTTCAAGTTTTCAGTGCAAGTTTTCAGTTCAAGCTTTCATTGCAAGTTTTCAGTTCAAGTTTTCATTCCAGGTTTTCATTGCAAGTTTTCGGTGCAAGTTTTCGGTTTAAGTTTTCAGTGGAAGTTTTCAGTTCAAGTTTTCATTCCAAGTTTTCATTGCAAGTTTTCAGTGCAAGTTTTCAGTTCAAGTTTTCAGTTCAAGTTTTCAGTTCAAGTTTTCATTGCAAGTTTTCATTGCAAGTTTTCAGTGCAAGTTTTCGGTTTTAGTTTTCAGTTCAAGTTTTCAGTCCAAGTTTGCAGTGCAGGTTTTCATTGCAAGTTTTCAGTGCAAGTTTTCAGTTCAAGTTTTCAGTGCAAGTTTTCACTTGAAGTTGTCATTGCAAGTTTTTATTGCAAGTTTTCACTCCAAGTTTTCTGTTCAAGTTTTCAGTGCAAGTTTTCAGTTCAAGTTTTCAGTTCAAGTTTTCACTTGAAGTTTTCATTGCAAGTTTTTATTGCAAGTTTTCAGTGCAAGGTTTGAGTTCAAGTTTCCAATGGAAGTTTTCAGTTCAAGTTTTCAGTGCAAGTTTTCACGGTCTGCCGATTCGTGGCACTTCTTTCCGGAATGTGAGATTTGTTCCCATAAATGACACTTTTTTTTTCGGGAAAATGAAATTGGTTTAGGTAAATAACACTTTTTTTCGGGAAGATGAGACTTGTCGCAATAAATGACATTTTTTTGGGGAATATTTGTTTCAATAAATGGCGCGTCTTTCCGGGAAATGAGATGTGTTTCAATAAATGACACTTTTTTTCGGAAAAATGAGATTTGTTTCAGTAAAAAATACTTTTCTTTTCGGGAAAATGAGATTTGTTTCAACATGTAACTGTTTTTATTCATGAAAATGATATTTGTTTAAACATGTAACTGTTTTTATTCATGAAAAGAATATTTGTTTAAACAAAAAATACCTTTTATTCATGAAAAGAATATTTGTTTAAACGAAAAAACTTATTCATGAAAATGACATTTGTTTAAATAAAGAATACTTTTTATTCATGGAAATGATATATGTTTAAACAAAAAATACTCTTTATTCATGAAGAGGAGATTTATTTTAACAAGAAATACTCTCTATTCATGAAAAGGAGATTTGTTTCAACAAATAACACTTTTTTATTCTGGAAATTGAGATTTATCTCAACAACACATTTTATTCATGAAAAGGAGATTTGTTTCAAAAAGAAACACTTTTTATTTTTCAATTCATGAAATGAACATTCATTGAAAACATAACTTTTAATTCATTAAATCATATTTTAAGTAACTCTTTTAATCCCAACGGAAAATTATCTTTTTTTGATTTTGTTTTATCATTTAATTGTTGGAATTAAAAAAGTATTTGAAGTCTTTAATGTTTTATAATTTATTTCTTTAAATTGTTTTTTGTTCCGATATGAAGACTAAATGTTTGATTATTATTGTTTCTTTTGGTCTTTTTGTTCAAATATCAAGACTAAGTGTTTTATGATTTATTTCTTTTAAATGGTCTTTTTGTTGAGATATGAAGAGTACATGTTTTATGATTTATTTCTGTGAAATGCTCTTTTTGTTCAGATATGAAAGTGTTTTATGATTTATTCCTTTCAAATGGTCTGTTTGTTGAGACACAAATAAAGACGCTTTACAATTAATCTGTTTGAACTGTTTTGTTGTTCAGATATGAAGAATAAATGTTTCACTATTCCTTTCAAATGGTCTTTTTGCTGAGTCATAAGCCTAGATGTTTCATAATTTATTTGTTTGAATGCTTTTTCCAGATATGAAGGTATTTGTAGCGATATATTCCTTTCAAGTGGTCTTTTTGTTGAGCTATGAAGGCACTTGACGGCATGTTCGTTTCAAATGTTCTTTTGTCGAGCCAAAAGCCGAAGTGCTTCGCAAGTAGTTTGTTTGAATGCTTTTCCAGATACGAAGACTACCCAATCGCGGACGTGCTGCAGATGCTGGGGCGGGCCACGCGGCCCGGAATCGACAAGCACGGGTACGTGGTGTTGTTGTGTCCTTCGAGCAAACGGGAGTTTTACAAGAAGTTCATTTTCGAGCCTCTGCCCATCGAGTCGCAGCTCGAGCAGCACTTGCAAGACCACGTCAACGCAGAAGTCGTTTTGAAAACCATCGAAAGCAAACAAGACGCCGTCGACTGGCTCACCTGGTCTTTCCTCTACAGAAGGCTCTCCAAGGCAGGCCACTCCCGCTGCTTCTTTCCATTTTTCCGGAATTTTTCCCAGTTTCTCAGCATTTTTTGCAAAAAGCGCCACGCAGTGTTCATCAATACTTAGTTCGAGTCTAGGGCGGACTTAAGTGCACTTTTGGAGCTTTTTGAACGCCGGAAAGTGCTGCGTGCTGGGGTGTATGGACACCTGGCGTGCGTGGCGGTTCAACAAGTGCCTCTCGCCGTTCAAATTTCGCAGCGCGAATAAGATACATTCATAAATCCGCGAATAAGGCCCTTTTTAAATTAAAAGTCCATGAAAAGTCGATTTAAAGTCCACATAAAGTCGATTCTAACAACGCATTTGAACTCACCCCGAAGCCGCGCGCAGCGGAGCCTCCTCCCGCGCGCGTTGGTTGCATCTGCAGCTGTTGATCTCGTGCATTTCCGTTTTCTTGCATGCGAATAAATGCAGTTTCACTTTATTTAATTCTTTTTGACGCGACAAGTTTGCTGCGACTTGCGGTCGCAGAACCCGAACTACTACGGGCTGCAGGGCACTTCGCACCAGCACTTGAGCGACTTCCTCTCCGAACTCGTCGAGTCTGCAGTCCACTCCCTCGAACAGGCCCAGTGCCTCGCCGAGAAGAACGAGCTCGAGCTCGAGCCCCTCAACTTGGGGCTCATCTCTGCATTCTATTACGTCAAAGTGGCCACAATTGGTCAGGACTGGTCAATTATTTGATCTGTTTTGCTCTTCTCTCGCCTGCATTCTTCCTTTGTTTGTGTTCTTCATTCAGTTTTCTTCTTCTCCCGTTTATCTTGTTCTTTTATTCACCTTTTTCTTCTATTTATGTTCTTTTTTTCCCAACGAGCTCCTACTCCAGCCCCTCAACTTGGGACTCATCTCCGCATTTTACTATTGTTAAAGTGGCCACTATTGGTCAGGACTTGTCAGTTATTTGATCTGTTTTATTATTCTCTCGTTTGCATTCTTCTTTTATTTGTGGTCTTCGTTTAGTTTTGTTTTTCTGCCGTCATCTTGCATTATTTGATCTGTTTTATTGTTCTCTTGTTCATATTCTTCTTTTATTTGTGTTCTTCGTTTATTTGTCTTTTTCTCCCGTTTATCTTCTTCTTTTATTCTTCTTTTTCTTCTATTTGTCTTATTCTTCTTTTTCTTCTATTTGTCCTTTTATTCTCCTCCTCTTTTTAGTTTGTTTTTATTACTTGTTTTATTTTATTTTATTTTATTTTATTCCGTTTTATTTCTTTATTTTATTTTGTTTTATTTTATTTATCTTCTTCTTTTGTTTCTACATTCATCTCTGCATTGTATTACATCGAAGTGGCCACTGTTGGTTAGGACTTGTTTGTTTTTATCATTTGTTTTGTTTTATTTTATTCTTCTTTTATTTATCTTCTTTTATTTATCTTCTTTTATTTATTTCCTTTTATTTATTTCCTTTTATTTATTTTCTTCTTTTGTTTCATCTCCGCATTCTATTACGTCAAAGTGGCCACCATCATTTTCTTTTATTTTTCTTTTCTTTTTATTTTTCTTTTTGTTTTCCTTTTCTTTTAATTTTCCTTTCCTTTCTTTTTGCTTTCTTTTTATTTTCCATTTCTTTCTTTTTGCTTTCTTTTTATTTTCCCCTTCTGTTTGTTTTCCTTTTCTTTCCATTTTCCTTTTATTTTCTTTTTATTTTCATCTTTTTATTTTCCTTTTATTTTTTTATTTTCCTTTTCTTCTTATTTTTCTTTCTATTTCCTCCTCTTTCTATTTTCCAACTTCTTTCTTTTTATTTCTTTCTTTCTTTTCTTTTTCAGATTTATTTCTCTCCTTCTTTTTTCTCGGATTTACTTCTTTCCATTTTCTCAGTTGTCGGATTTGTCGGATTTTGAATTTGTTTCGCTTTCATTTTGGGACATACTTCATTTTATTTTCTTATTTATATCATGTTTATTTTCTCATTTATTTTTATTTTCTTTTTCGTTTTTATTTTCTTTTTATTTTTATTTTTTATTTATTTCTTTTCTTTCATTCTTTAACTTCTCAGCAGTTTCTTCTCCACTTCAATTCAGCTTTCCGACATTCTAGAATATATCTTTATCTTTTTCGCTTTTTTGATTTTTTGACTTTTTGATTTTTTTGATTTGTTTTTTTTGATTTCTTGATCTGTTTATCTTTTCCAGCTTTTTGCTATTTTTGACATACTTGCTCTTTTTTATCTCTTTTTGATTTTTTTGACTTTTTCGAACTTTTCGAATTTTCGAAAAGTTCAAAAAAGTTGTTTGATCTTTCTGATCTTTTTGATCTTTTAATCTTATTGGTCTTTTTAATCTTTTTGATCATTCTGATCTTTTTGATCTTTCTGATCTTTTTGATCTTTCTGATCTTTTTGATACTTTTAATCTTTTTGATCTTTTTGATCTTTTCGATCTTTTTAATCTTTTCGATCTTTTTGGTTTTTTTTCATTTTTGAATTTCAGAGTTATTCAACTGCTCTTTCTTTCCAACCTCAAAACATCGAGTCTTAGATTTGAAGTTTTTTGAAATTTTTTGAGCTTTTTGTTTTCTGGTCTTATTGAATTACTTGATCTGTTAATTCTTTTAATTCATTTAATTCTTTTAATCTTTTTAATTCTTTTTATTTTTCTAAATTCAGAACTATTCAACCGCTTTCTCTCTCCAACCTCGAAACGTCGGGCTGTATTTGAAATTGTGTGAACTTTTGCGAAAATTTTTGGAATTTTTTGAAACTTTTTGAATTGTTTGATTTTTTTGATCTTTTAATCTTTTGATTCTTTTAATTTTTTTAGTTCTTTTCAATTGCAGAACTGTTCAACCGTTCTCTGTCTCCAGCGTCGAAGCGTCGGGCTTTGTTTGAAATTTTGTGAAATTTTGTGAAGCTTTTCAGAATTTTTTGAAACTTTTTGAATTGTTTGATCTTTCATTCGTTTATTCTTTTAATTTTTTTCAATTGCAGAACTGTTCAACCGTTCTCTGTCTCCAACGTCGAAGCGTCGGGCTTTATTTGAAATTTTGTCTGCTGCTGCGGAGTTTTCGTTTTTGCCGCTGCGGCCCGGCGAAGAATCTCTTTTGAAGACTTTGGCGCAGCGCCTCGGCCTCAAGCTGCCGCCCTCGACGGACTTCAACAAGACCAGCACCAAGGCCCTCATTCTCCTCCACGTCAGCTGCTGCTGCTGCTGCTGCTGCTGCTGGTGCTGCTGCTGGTGCTGCTGCTGGTGCTGGTGCTGGTGCTGCGGGGGCTCTTGGCGGTGGTGCAGGTGCTGCCGGCGCAGGGGTTTTCGGTGCTGCTGGTGCTGCTGCGGGTGGCGCTGGGTGTTGCTGCTGCTGCAGCAGGAGCTCCCGGCGGTGCAGCGGGCGCGGCGCTGCAGCAGGCACTCGCGCCGCCGCCGCCGCTGCTGCTGCTGCAGCTGCGGGCCGCTGCTGCCTGGGTGTGGGCGCAGGCGCACTGCCAGCGGTGGAGCCTGCCGAGCGACCTCGCGGCGGAGCAGCAGCAGCTGCTGCTGCCCGCCGCGCGGCTGCTGCATGCGCTCGTGGACGTCACCGCCAGCAACGGCTGGCTCTTCCCGGCTCTTGCTGCAGTCGAGCTCGCGCAGGGGCTCGTGCAGGCGCTGCCGCAGCACGGGCAGGGGCCGCTGGCTTCGCCGCTGAGGCAGCTGCCGCACTTCACGCCCGAGCTCGTGAAGCAGGCCAACGGTGGGGCTTTTGACTTCACTTGGAGAATTAATGGCGTTTGTGGAGTTCAAATGCAGTTGAGGAGGGTGTTCCGTTCGGGGGTCGCGCGGTGTGCGTGGCTCCGTGGCTGCCACTGCTCGAGCTCCTCTAGCGGGCCGGCGGTGCGCCTTTTGCGATTTCTTTTGCGGTTTCGATGCGGTTTAGTGGGATTTGCATGCAGCTGGGGGTTTGTTTCGGTTGGGAATTGGAAAGCGGGTTGAAACGGTGTTCGTAGCCCCCGAACTTCGCGCGAGGGCTCGTCAAACACGCCAGTGGTGCGGCTTTTTGGACTTCGTTTCGAGAATTTAATGGCATTTTGTGGAGTTTAAATGCAACTAGGGAGTTTGTTCGGCTTGGAAGTTGAAAGGGGGGTTGAAAGCTGTATGTAGCTCCTTCATGTCGCTCCGGAGCTCGTCAAACGGACCAGTGGTGCCGCTTTCTGGGCTTTATTTTCGGATTTAAAGTGAAATTTAAATCCGCTTTGAAAGTTGTATTGGCCTCGGGAGTTGAAAGAGGATTCAAATCATGTAAACAGCTCCCTCATGTCACTCCAGAACTCGCCAAACTGGCCAGTGGTTGGGCTTTTTGGATTAGATTTTGGGATTCAAAATGGGATTCAAATCGCGTTTGGAGTTAATTGGGATTCAGTTTGGGTTTGGGAGTTCAAAGGAACTAAAATGATGCAGACAGCTCTTGAACTCGTCAATGAGGCCAGTGGTGATCAATTTTTGAATTTTTGAATTATATTTTGGATTTTAAAATGGGAATTAAATTTGTTTCGAGAATTAATTGGGGAGTTAAATTGAATTTCAGATTCGAAAGAGATTCAAATTGATGTAGGTGGCGCAGAAAGCTGCTGCTGCATTTCATTCTTGAACTCTTGAAACAGGCAAATGATTGGACATTTTTAGCGAAGCTTTTGGGAATTAAGGTGGAACTAAATTTGTTTTGAAGAATTAAATTGAATTTCGGAAATTGAATGAAGTTTTTAATTTAAAAGAGGATTAAATTGATGCGGGATCCCAGACAGCTTTCCTTGCTTCAAAGAGGCCACTTGTTACACTTTTTCCAAGTTTTTGGGAATTGTTTGGAAAGTTAAATTGAATTTTGGGAATTAAATTGGGGTTTGGAAATTATATTGAATTTTGGAAATTAAATTTAATTTTGGAAATTAAATTGAGTTTTGGGTTTGGAAGAAGATTAAATTGCTGTGGTGATGCATTAAATAACAGAATTTGGATTAATTAAAAAAGGAAAATGCAAAGGATAAGTACAAAAGTTCGAGTTAGATTAAAAAAGGAAAACAAAACAAATAAGTAAAGTTTGAATTTGCATGCATGCAGCGATGGACGTGAAGGACGTTTTTGACTTCATGAACATGGAAGATTCCCAAAGAGAGAAACTGCTGGCTTCCCTCACGCAGGCGCAGCTGCGGGTAAGGACTAGCAGCAGCAGCAGCAGCACCAGCAGCAGCAGTAGTAGCAGCAGCAGTAGCAGCAGTAGCAGCAGTAGTAGTAGTAGCAGCAGCAGCAGCAGCAGCAGCAGAAGCGGCAGCGCAGATTTGACGGGGAATCCGTGCAGCGGTTGCCGCTGCAGCCTCAGACCTGCTGCTGCTGCTGCTGCTGCTTTTGCTGCTGCTGCTGCTGCTGCTGCTGCGCAGGAAGTGGCGAAGGCGAGCAACAGGTACCCAGTGATCTCTTTGGAATTTGAAATTTCGAAAACAGAAAACATCAGCCCGGGAGAAAACCTCCAGTGCTCCGTGCAACTCGAAAGAGACCTCGCGGTAAGGCGCATGCATGCATGCATGCATGCATGCATGCATGCATGCATGCACTGATGCATGCATGCATGCGTGCGTTAGTGCATGCGTAAGTGCATGCATGCATGTTTTGGCGCATAATAAATAAACGACCCACCAACCAAACAACCAAATCAACCAACCAGCCAAACAAATAAATAATGAGCAAAAATAAGTAATAAATGGCAATAAATAATAATAATAATAATAATAAATAAATTAAATAATAAATGGATTTGAATTCCTTCAACTGTGCAGGACGGGGACGGCGTGGGCGCGGTGTACGCGCCGCTGTTCCCAAAGGAGAAGGAAGAGCAGTGGTGGCTGGTGATTGGGGAGTCTGCGGGAAACACTTTGCATGCAATAAAAAGAATTTCCATTTTGAAACAAAACTCTTCTTTTAAACTCAACTTCGAGGCCCCGGAAAGCCCCGGAAAACACCAACTCCTCCTCTTCCTCATGTGCGACAGCTACGTCGGCGCCGACCAGGAGCACAAGTTCGAGATCCGAGTCCGCTGAAACGGGGTGTACGTACACCTCAGTGCGGCGGATGGACACTTTCTTGCGGTGTCCGTACACCCGAGCACGAGTTCGAGACCCGAGTCCGCTGAAACGGGGTGTACGTACACCTCAGTGCGGCGGATGGACACTTTCTTGCGGTGTCCGTACACCCGAGCACAAGTTCGAGACCCGAGTCCGCTGAAACGGGGTGTACGTACACCTCAGTGCGGTGGATGGACACTTTCTCGCGGTGTATGTACACCCCAGTGCGGTGGATGGACGCTTTGTTGCGGTGTATGGACACTTTATTGGGGTGTACGTACACCCCAGTCAGGTGGATGGACGCTTTATTGCGGTGTATGGACACCGGAATGCGGTGGACGGACGCTTTATTGCGGTGTATGTACACCCGAATGCGGTGGATGGACAGTTTATTGGGGTGTACGTACACCCCAGTGCGGTGGATGGACATCCCGTTGCGGCGTATGGACAGCCCATTGCGGTGTATGGACACCTGGTTGCGGTGTATAGACACCACAGTGCGGTGGGCGGACACCAGCC